>NC_079170.1:46846955-46856955 GCF_947568905.1 Ostrea edulis
CTAGTACCTCATTCCAATTAATTCAATTCAAACTGGTGGAAACCCTTCACATCTTGTAATTCCTCGTCGTCGGTTACCCATGGATTCTTCCCATAAATTATCTCCTTTGTCAGATTGCGGAAGCTGGTGTGGGCTCAAAATCATGGTTTGTGATTGCGATGTTGCAATTCCTACAAAAATATAAACCATGTCTTATTTATATGCTCATAGTTTAGACATTTCTGATCCAATTTAAATAAAGTTGTGTGGTTCAATATTGCAAAATTGCATTAATACAAATGTAATCTGAAAACAATCTGCAACACAATACATTTAATGATGATGTATACAATATGATGTTTACATCTGAAACAGGAAAAATTTCTTACATTGGTTTTAGCCGAATTTCCTTTGGTTGACTTTAACTGCATAAATTTGTAATGATTCATATTCATTACATCATGGATTTTCAGTGACAAGCAAAGCATAATGTATGAACACTTGGTGAATACTTTGTACATATACACTGTATATGTACATCCTGTCTACTGTTTCATCATAGAAATTTCACATGTTTAGTGATGAAATTTCCGTGGTGAGAGTTTATTTATCAATTTCTCTGTATGTTAACTTTGGGTCCTATCATAATATAAATTCCCACATTTATTTATCATTGAAATTATTTCATTACTACATTAATCATAGACCTTATATCTCACTTACAAACTTACAGTTTATCTTAATTAATACTGGATTGTTAATTTCATTAAAAAAAATGTCAGGTATTGAACTGATATCTATTATAGACGTGTGTTTTAATTAAGTTACACTACATATGAATTTGTTTTCTTTCGATTTTCTTTCTTGAGCCACTAATTATCTGTATTGGTGTGTAAACACAAGGTGTGAATCTAGTAAGGTTTACAAAGTTATATGTATGATTTAATCTAGACCATATCATGGTCATTGATACACTCATATGACTTTTTAAAATCCTGTACCAAATCTACATCTTCACCATGTTCAACAGCATTACACTGGGAACAAGCATGACACAATTTAATATTTATTTGAAAAATAATTTTTGAAAGTGCAGCTCTACAATGTTAATTTGCGGGAGGGATGGGAGAGGAGGCATTCCCATAAAAAAATTGCATAGATGAACAGATTCATTGATATAAATCTAAATTACCTATCATCAAAGTAATGCGATATAGATCTAGTGATTGATATTATCCTCAAGCACTTTCATTTTAGAAACAATTTCAAGATTGTTTTAAAAACGAAATTAGGCTTTCTAAAAATATCTTCGATAGTCAATCTTTAATCTGTGCCTTTAGTATTTCACTGAAGATGTACGTACACTTAAACTTTATCAACATGTATCATTCTCTATGGCACTGCACTACGGACAACCGACGGACTTTTCAAAAGATACGAGATATCTGAGAAAATTCGAGTCACTATCTGGTTGTTTGAATGTTCTCGCTTTTCTGGACAACTTATTCATCTGTAAAGAAGTCCCTGGTGTATCGGTCTTTCTTGGCTGGATTCCCTCTCAAATATGACAGCAATACGCAAAGGTGTGGTCCTGATACGATAAAATATTCCTCCTGTTTCCACAGCTCAGACGCCTCGGCATCATCATCACTACGTCGATGACGCTCCACTCAAAATTATAGTGTAATAGTGTTTATTAATCGATTTAGATTAATAAATCTACACAAATTTGTATATAGATTTCAAATTAAACATTATCTGAATAACCACTACATTGAGATGTGTTTTATGCTCATCCAAGTAGAACAGGCAGTACCTGTTCTGATTTATTGAAGTTTGCCTTAGGTCATTAATTAAACTTTTGTATATAGGTTTGAAAGTGTTCGAAGTTTCTATTGGTTTTAGTGTTGTTAGCTGGTGTTTTATTGGTCAATTTTTCCCTCCAAAAGTTCATATTGGTGTTCAGTCATTCTTTGTTTAGTTGGTTTATAGAGAAGTTGGTGAAAATATATGACAGACATTTGACTGTTGACTGATCATTTCTTTAACAAGGTAAGCTTATTATCTAACTTTAATATTATTTCTAATTAGCAGTCAACTTAATAATTTGGTAGATTTAATTCCATAGCACTTGCACAGTGAGAATGATATTTTGTGAGGCATAAATCAGTTATCTTGAAATAAGTTAAATTTATGTGTTTCACATATTTCGTATATTTTTAAAGACATGCTTGATATTTTTATGATGCAAGTTTATCTATGTAAACTTCATAATTTACAGTCAATCTCCATGGACATGTTTTGTTAAATGAGGGATTATTGCCACATCACTTATTCCCATAGAATGGCATATCGTGTAACCGAGGTATTACATGACATTAGAACACAAGACATATAAACAATGCCCTACCTTAATTCAGCAGGACTTCACAAATGGCATGCAACTGGAATAGCATACATATAACACATGGGAACACACCATCATAGGTTTGGGGTAAATCGTCGACTGCTGCAGGGTAGATGGGAAGGGCTGCGCGCGCTGGAGCTCCAGTTCAGTGAGGAACCAGACCAAGGTCAGAGGTCATATACATTAGTACATACATATACACAAATACGTTTCACTACATTTATGATGGTGTTCATGATATATTCTATGATTAATGAATAATGTCTGTATAGTCATCATAGATATATCATAAATATAGTATCAGTGTTTTAAGCTTTTATAATATCATGGTAAAATATATTTTAAAGAAGTAATTTGTGAAAATAAGTAATACTTTGATGTATATGATTGTAAATATTATACAATTATTGCTGTTTTTGAGGTCAATACGATGATTTAGACACCTGAGGAGTACAATATTCACCGAGCCCGAAGGGCGAGGTGAATATTGTACTTCGAAGGTGGCTAAATCATCGTATTGACCTCAAAAACAGCAATAATTATTTTATTATATGATTAAATGATTTAAAAACCCTTCAAGATTGTTCTTTGCTTTAATTGTAAGTTTCAACAGCCGAACCCAGTGAGAAACGCGGAATTTCATTTGACGGCAAAAATAAGTATAATCGATCGCGTCAAATTGGAAGTTCCCGACCTATTTTTGGTCCTATGTGAAAAAAATAAATCCTTATGTTCACCTGGAAGGTCACGTGCAGGTAAACATAACGTAGTATGATTTCTACATTGTTGGATATCAGCCAATTAGAGAGCTAGGAATTATTCAATCATATCATAAAATTATTTGTTTGATATGTTTCAGAGTGTCATACATATATATTTATAGCTTAGATTCTGGCAATAAAATGGAGGTGATCGACATCTAAGAACCCATACAGGACTTTGTTGTTTAACTCGATCGACAGAAAACCCTGATACAAAAGTCCAATGTCAAGGCCAGTAGTTTCAATTTTTATTCAGTCTAAACGTTACACATAGTGTAGAAGAATTTATTTCTACTAATTCTGGAATAAATAAACCCTACGTGACCACCCTATCTGGTATTTTAGAAAACCGAATCACACGCGTATAGTAACTTGCGTTTTTCTGCAGAAGTTTGAAAAGCCTGTGGCAGTGTCATTATTCGTAGGGGAAAGTAGTCCCGGAGAATTGACACTGCCGGGGTCATTCGGATCACGCGCTCGTCCTTTTCCGTAACCGGTAAGAAGATTCGGACGTGGATCGGCGCAAGAATTGCATCAAATCGACGCATTTCTTCGCCGGAAGCGCGCCCGTGGATGAGTGTTAAAAGGCCAGAACCGAATCCCTGAATAATATGTTTTTTATATTTTCACCACAGATTCAGTTTTGGTATCATTAACGTCTTATTCACTCTAATACATACCATGTAAGTGGAAATTGATAGTGGTACAATACCTTAGATGTGTATAATATCTTAGATGCATTTGAAAGTTCACGTTTCATAGTGTAACGTACGACTGTGACGTCAAAGTTACGTTTACGTATACGTCAAACTTCCACCAGAGTTCGTTTGCTCACAAACCAAACTCTTCCACTTAGGCATTATGGGATAGCGATTTCTTAGGCCGCGTATACTGTGACGTCACTGTAGAATGACGAAAAAACATAACGTCAAACGTAAACAACTTTCAAAACAAGAACGTAAACATCAAATTCATTACTTTACACAATAATTTGAACAGAGTAACCCTACTTTTTAATGATCTTTTGATCATTTTATGTTTAAAATAAAATCCATACTTTTATATTAATGCTCTTAATATTAATATCTTCAGACTTTTAACTGCGAACTACTTCTTTAGTGTAATTTGTCTGCGTGATAATCGCGGACTCACAATATACAAATCTGTATATTGTGGTGCGTCACATAGGAGAGGTCTATCGTAGGTGACGTAATGAGGCCTCGACGGGGAGTTTGACGTATACGTAGCAACCAACTCTGATGGCGTCGATCCACATACGAGGTTCATTTGCGGTTACGGAAATAGCCGAGTAGTTACGATTGTGCCGGAGTTTGCCTCAGGTGAATACAAATATTGAATACAAAGTTGTCTATCTTAGAGACGTCTATTGTGACGTCATGATAGTCTTTCAATCGGATCACGCGCTCGTCCTTTTTCGTAACCGGTTCATTTGCGGTTACGAAAATAGTCAATCTAATTAAAATCAGACTTCTTAGATCTGCGACGTATACTCTGCGTAAGTATAGCGATTGTGAGCGTATCCTAGGATCTGATTTTAATTAGATTGCGGAAATAGCCGAGTAGTTATGATTGGATAGTCTTTGCGAGGAGGGAATAGATAAATGACGTCTAGAAACCTTTCATATTCTAGTCTCGACATTGCGGCTTTTTAAAATAAAGGAAAAAATGAATTGACCTTGAAGACGAGTATTTTATTAATATATCATGTTAAGACCTCAAAACTATGGTAAAACATTATTCTAAATCCACATAGGTTCGGATTCGCATGACTCTTTGTGTTGCGATGTCGGGGTTTCTAGAATGCGGCTTTAATTTGTCTGACCTTGAAAGGTGTATTACCTTGAAAAATTATACTGTATCTTTTTCCTTAGATTTCTCTCCCATTCACCTATTTGATTGTTGATTTTGATTTTAATGCTAGATCTGTGTCTTGAGATTGACCTTGTTTGTTGTTTGATCGTGTTCTTCTGGCAATCATTATTTTTCGCTGTTCACCATATCCGAATCATCAATGGTACGGCCTACCTAATATTGTTTTGAACTTAATCAGTCCATATCATTATCTTCCCACCATTTTACTCCATAATCACATTGTTTTGTAAATTTTCCCTCTAAATTTATCTGATTTCTGTAATTTTCAAGAATAATTCTATTTTCATCCCGACCCGACCATGGTACAAACTCTCTAAACCATAGTCAGTAAACACGCTTTACAACGAAACCACCACCATTTTTATCACTCAGTACAACAGTGTATCACTCTTGTCATCAATGTAGTTTATCGATACTTGTCGTTTTTGCGTGTTATTTGTTTATGTAATATATGTCTCTTGATAAAGACGCGGGTTGCGTCGAAAATTCGAGTTTTAAATAACCAACAGTGTCGTGGCCTTTTCAGTGCTTTTATAAATTTCTTTACTGGCCTTGTATCTTCTCAGATCCGACACTTTAAGAAAGTAGGGTGTTGTTGGGATTTGTGCTTATATATATATATATATATATATATATATATATATATATATAAGAGCACGAAAACCCAACAACACCGTACTTTCTTAAAGGCCAGTAAAGAAATTTATAAAAGCACTGGAAAGGCAACGACACTGTTGGTTATTTAAAACTCAAATTTTCGACGCAACCCGCATATATATATATATATATATATATATATATATATATATATATGGTAGAAAAAGTTAATTTCGACCCCTGAATAATATTGTATAGGCATTTTCTCCACATAAATCACCTCCATATTGACATACTCTGCAAAAAAGTAATAGAAGCAAAATCTCTCTTCATATCAAGATCTGCTAAGGTTTGTTGACCTCATTATCAGATTAAAGATTTTATGTTTGATAAAACCTAGTAAACCCGAATGCATAATCACCAAGTACTTCACTCTGCAAGAAACTTTTCAGGGAGAAATACTTATTGGACTGCTTTAGGTAATAATCATTTTAAACTTATGTGTTCCAAACATTTGAGTAGCATGTGAGAGACCTTTTTGACACATTAATAGGGTTTTGTAAAATGTTTTCTTTATTCTTGATATTGGCTTACAATGCTTCTGCTCTCAAGAGATCAATTCATGGCATTTTATCATGCGTTGTTTTAAGCATAGTATAGAAAATTTCATTTTCATTGATCTCCCAACGATGAAAATGTGAGAAAGTTGCCATATCATACTGTAATGCTAGATCCCTCACTGTTTGACGTGTGTCATTTTAAATTGATCGGAGGGAAAACACACGGAACGTTACAGATGTTTTCCGTAATTATTGTGAGTCTTCAAGGTAGTCCATTACATTATGTAGAGTTCGTTTCCGTGGAGATGTTGTCCGAAAATCGCTTAAGCCATCTGTAAACGAGTTCTACACAGATTTTAATCAATATGAGCTGCTCCGCTTATGATGATTATGCAATATCGTTTCCTACTATTCCCAAAATACATAATATCATATATCGAATATTTCTGAAACAATTCCAATAAAACAATTAAGGAATGACGTCAAAATCGTACTTTTTTAAAATATGACTTAAAAATAAGATAGTTATAGCAGTTCTCTTTTCACAGCTCTCCGAGTACCACTAGCTACGATTATTAAAACAACAAGACATTTTTAACAGGCAAATTTATTTATTTTTTTGAAATTCTTTTAGAGGTATTATATTCGATATTTCTTTATAATTGTGTCAAATGAAATATATTTAGTTAAAAACTGAAAAACTTCGAGTGTCTGAATATTTTCCGAACAAGCCTCGTGTTCATCCCCTTGTATATTGTTCTCATTAAACAGACTTTTATTTTCTCTCTATAAAAATCATATTTTGTATATATAGTCATTAATTCAACTGCTATCCTCTTGAAAACAATCAAAGTAAAAAAAAACCAATCAATGTTCTGAAATTTTGATTTTAGAACAGGTTTGTGATTTCGAATTTTCTAAAGGTTCTTTGAAATTGACCTGATTGCATAATAAAGATGTTTTCTCACTTACTAGTGCACTCGCAATTAATTTAATGAAAAAAGGAACATTATATTTTTACTCCAAAAATGGTGTTCAACGTGGTGGGGGTACCTATGTACTACATATACCAAAGTGTCAAAAATATCCTAGTCCCTACTACACTTTTAAGTAAGTTCTAAATTTGGATTCCTGTTACGTAAAATTACAGGATGTTTTGTGGTTTCCTCTTAATCTAGATGATACGATGTATTTCAAACAGTGCGAGAGTTACAACGTGCCTATTACATTGTGTAACATTTGTGTGCAACATGCAAATTGTAAAAAAATAAAAAATAAAAAAAAGGGGGGGGGGTATTCCGGGAACCTCTCCTTAGTACGATTCTTTTTTTTTTCATATACATGTAGCATTCTAACAAATACTGAAATTGATTAGAAAATAGGGAGCATTGTTAATTGAAGGATTTGAATATATATTCCTAGTAAATCTTAAAAGTGATTTGAAAGTGTTATCTAAATAACGGTATTAAAAAGTAATTTTTAACATTTGCACTTGAAACTTTTTTGTATTTTCATACTTAAATAAGAATAATCCGTAGTCAAAATTGGTATGTAAAGAACGGCCTAACGAATGGATGAAACTCTTTAAATAGCATTCAACCTAACGACAAGATGTATTTGTAAACTAACTCGTTATAATGACCATAGAATTTCCGAAATGCTGACTTCAAACAAGACTGTTGAAACCCCTGTAACATTAACTTTTTTACCAGTAACTTTCCTCGATGAAACAAAATATCATATGTTGAACAGGCTTTCGGGTAATGAATGAGTTGGGAGATATAACATCATAATTATGCAGGTAATAATAAAATATTACTTCATAGATATTGAAAATTGACGATGGAGAAGCTGAAGTCATTCCGTTTGTCATAAAGTTGAGCTGTCGGTTTGTCGTTAACATCTATGTTCAATAAAATACCCAGGTATGAAATATATATGGGAGACTAGGCGGTGTCTTTTATTTTGAGTTTACTGGAATATATCAATTCGACATACATGTGTGAATGAAAATGAACATTTGTAATAATTTTTTAAAAAACGTCGTCTATATATCTAAATGTCGACTTGAAAGCCCCAGCAAAAGATTTTTTTCTTCTTACGTAGAAGCTTTTGAATTTCTAGCTCATAAGAATACAAATACAATTCAGCTAATGATGCAGCACAATTTGTGTCTATGAAATTCCAACAAACTGTTGAAAGGTTTGATCACCAAAGACTGCGTAAATATTTTCAATGGGGAACTCAAGCATATCTCTAACTTTTTCAACTTCTAAGTACTTGTGTGTTGAATTAGAGTGGTGTTTAACAAGGTAATATTTTGGATGACAGATCACAAGATATGAATATTTCCGTGTTTCATATTCATTGAAGAAACAGCCGTAAATGATGTCAAAAGCTTGATCTTTAATTTATCGTTTCCTGATTTCAAATGTACTGAAAGTTAATAAAAGTGATAAGAGAAATATAAATATAAATTATTACTTGTAATATTTCTAACCCCACCGTAGCTGCAATAATGTAGCCCTCTCCGATTTTTAGAGGGGCTCCGAAACATTTCATAACCACATCAAAATTACCTTTGCACGGGTCGCTAGCACCGCATTTTTAGTTTATTTACATATATATATATTCATGTCCAGTTATTCTAGTTTAAGAGGTAAATAAAACCTTTTTTTAAAATAAGTGGCTACTTAGCATTTTTTATTTTTACGATAAAATTTGTTTTCTTGAGTTTCCACATAGTTTCCACACAGTTTCCGCACCATGGGAACCATAGTTTTCATCAGTGATTATATGAAGGATAATTTACTTATTACTTTATTTAGAAAAGGTTAGTTTTATTTGTTTTTAATTCTGTTATCGGAAAGAAAACCAATGAATAAGTATTTGCTTCAGTAGAAAAAAAAATTCAACCAATATCCCCACATATCTATCAGAAATTGGTTTATTTCACTTAATGTATGCAATTTCAATATATCTCGACCATTTTCTTTGGACATTTTTTTTTCAAACAGAGGGGATGGGGTAATCTGATCAACTTTGAACATATAGATATATCCATATTTAATTCATTTATTTACATATTAAGACAAAAGTGTTTTGATCAGAATAGCTTTATATGACTATTTTACCAGGTATATAATAAACATTTGCACTTCTACGAGTATCATTCTTCGTTTGAATGAAGCAGTCGACGCTTTGGAAGACCTTCGCTATGCTTACTGTAGGTCCAAAGTCGAAAATAGTTGGAACTGCATCTAATCGAGTATCTAATTTCTTAAATCTACTATTTTTGCTGAAATAGAGTACATACGAAACTGCCCATCATCCCCCGTAAAATGATTATCACACAACTTTGGGTACGAGTGTGACTTTTAAATGATCTCGGTGTAGATTTCGCTCCCAAAATTTTCTGAACGTTGGATCCTCTGGAAACAACTGCATTGAAACATCCTTCTGACTTCCTGTATTACAGTTAAACCATTTTGATGCCTAAAATCCGAAATTGTCAGTATAAAGAAAATTTGTGTCACGCTAATCTCTTTTGACGTCATCAAGCATGGGAAATAAGTCGCTATATGCTATTTTGATACTTTTATACCAAAGCAATATTTGACAATCTGTTACATAGCGATTTTTTTCTGAATGACTTAATCTACATATATTATATCAAATAATCAAAGAACACATTTTCGTGCGAAAGACTTTTTAAATCTTCTCAAGTGCAACATACTAGCAATTCCGGATTTTCGTAATTCTTGCTTGTACGAGTTGTCGTTCGTGCGGGACGGTGCGTATCC
>NC_079170.1:46861955-46929455 GCF_947568905.1 Ostrea edulis
TTGTTTTTTTTTGCAATTTCCAACTACAAAATGCAAAATTCTTATTAACCAGACAAAAATACTTTTGGAAGCCATGTAATTCAATTACGTATGGTGCAGGAGTTTCAACAGTCTCGATTGAAGTCAGCATTTTGCAAATTCTATGGTGGTTGTGGCGATCTAGTTCTTAATACAACCTATCATTGGGTCAGGTGCTGTCTGGCGTGTTTCATGCTGGTTGTTGGGCCGTTCTTGGCGCGCTGATTTTGGCTGCGGATGACTCCGTTTGACTGATCGGGATATGGGGCTCACAGCGGGTGTGACCGGTCGACAGGGGATGCTTAATCCTCCTAGGTACCTGATCCCACCTTAGGTGTGTCCAGGGGTCTATGTTTGCCCAACTATCTATTTGTATTGCTTATAGGAGTTATGAGATTGATCACTGTTCGTTATCTTTACCTTTCATTCACGTGACTGTACATTCGCTAACATTGTTTATTGTCTTAAATTGTTTAAAGTGACATATACATGTAGGTCTGTTAAGCCGAGTGTAAAATTGCATTAACATGTATCTTACTGAAATGTAAAAGTTGTTTTATACATGCCACTATGACAGATTATTTCCGTCCAGAATTGAGAGACTCGTAGTGTTATAAACATGAACAAATGTAGTATGTCTTAATCTTCAACCCCTCTAATCAGCGTTTAACTCGCCCATACAGTGCTTAACATATACGTCAGAATAACGACGACCGTTTCATGATAACGTTTGATTAAATTATAAATACACAATAAATTGAAAACAAAAATATGGGTTTTGAATATAGGAGTGTGTTTAGTTATGTTTTCAATTATTTCTGTTGTGTATCAAAGAAAGGTGATTGCGTGATGCCTTGTGGGAAGTTGACAATGTAGAAGATAAAGTCATCTCGTTTGTTATAAAGTTGAGTTGTAAGTTTTCCTTTAAAATCCACGCATAACAAAATATCTAAATATGAAGAAGGCATGGAAGACTGTGCCGTCTTTTTTCGAGTTCAATAGGATATATGAGAATGATTAATGTTAATAGATAAAACGTCCTCGATATATCTAAATGTTCAGTTTACACAGCAAGACACATTTTCTTCTCATTTATAAGCTTTTGAATATCGGTAGATTCAGCGCCTTATAAGAAAATAAGACAGGTCAGCTAGTAAAGCAGTAGAATTCGTGCCCATGAAAATTCCAACAGATTGTTAGAAGACCTGATCACCACAGACCACGTAGATGTTGTCAATGAGGAACTCTTTAATATCAACTTCAGAGTACTTTTGAATGAATTATCACAAGATAGGAATATTTCAGTGTTCCATTTTCGGAATTTGAAATTGGTGCAACTTCCCTGGGTCATCATGCACTGCACGCATGAATATATTTTATAGGACTTCAGTGTGGGCCTTTTGAGTTCCTCGTTTTATTTGAAATAATGCATGTCCCGGATAAAACGCTCTTCCTATATTCAAAAGCTGAAATTTAAAACAAAGAGATCCGACTTCGAAATTATGAGCACCATCTCAATAGATAAGGGGTTATGAGATTGATCACTGTTCGTTATCTTCACCTTTTCATGTTCGTTCTAGAAAAAGTGGTAGCTTATACTTTATAAATAGATGCATTCAACCCAGACTTGCATATCCTTATGCAGAAAGAAAAAAGGCAAAAATAGCACACTTGAAAACTTTATTTGGCAATGTTTGGTCACGACTTCTACTTACAATAAGGGAGCCAAGCATCAATTATTGCCTTTCTGGCATTCCTAAACAATACAAGCAAGAACAGGTGGGCCCTAGGTACAGATGCTCACCTGCTTGATCACCTAGTCCAGAAAAATTCATTCATTTAAACACAAAGTCAAATAAGAAGCAAACTGTTGAGCAATGTTGGTGAGCCAAAATAGCCGCCACGAGGCTATGCATAAGCATGAAAGATAACGAACAGTGATCAATCTCATAGCTCCTATAAGCAATACAAAATAGAGAGCTGGACACACTAGAGGGGGATGCGCCACATAGAACATAGAATGCGCCAACAGTGGGGCAACCAGAACGATACCACGCGTCATGAAAAACTATCATAGTATGCTTCACACTAATAATACGAGGCAACGTTCCCTGCCAGCCTTAAAACACCAATGGATATCCATATCAATCAAGTACTCGGTCAAAGTTGACCTAGACAATAACACTAAAATACTAGACTAGGTGAGACAAATGGTCAGTACAAAATCATAGACTTTCAATAGTCTATAATTGGTCTATGTAAGTGGAGAAAATAAGACCGACTAAGTCAACAATCAATGATAGCCCATTTTCGCCAAGTCTCAGTGACACCTGAATAAAATTATCCTTCAAAAATGCTTGTAATGTCTGTTGCGATCTATACAAAAAATAAGTTATTCCCCATGTCAGAAAGTTAGACATTATCTCTAAATTTCATTCCCGTGTTGACCCGATGTAAATCAGGATACCCTGATGTAACACCCCACCCACCCACCCCCGGATCTAGGCAAGAAAGTAGCCCCATGGCTGTTTACTCGAATTTTTATTCTTTCCCAAGCAGCTCGAATTATCCCCCTTCCAGTAAAGACGTCAAGTATCTGTGATCATATCGATATTGTTGATGGTAGTAATGATGTTAATTTTAGCAACGCTCCTTTTAATATGAAATGCAAATTAATCAGATGACTGAGCCCCTTAGTGCAATGGCATGCCCCCCCCCCCCCCCCCAAGGATAATAACTTTTGGGTAAATCTCTTCCAACCTTATGCCTCCTTCGCCTTAATTACCAAGATATGGTAGCATTATGGCAATCTAGCTATAGTTTGGAACCAAATGAGGATTTTCTGGCATAACAAAAGACATGCTTGATTATGGACGACCCAATGATCCATATTCTTCTGCACCTATAATGCTATGTTTTTAAATGTTACCCCCCCCCCCCCCGCGCGCGCTCGTGACACATTAACGTATTGAATGGTATTTCCCAATGTATTTAAACAATCAATGAGCCCGAGGATGTATTGTGTCTGATGTAGGGGTGATTTTGTGAACGCAATCGTAACACTTAAGGATCGAGGCCTGGCGGTAGGAAGTCTGGGCGGTCGGTGTACTGTACATGTACATGAATCATAGCTCTTAGTCAACAACAGCAAATGAAAGGGAAGGGTTAGCCTCCTTCTTCAACCTAAATTGAACATCATAATCGTGCCATCCTAAGGTCTTAACTCTACTTGTCTCCAACCTATGGTATGAATATATTTAAATAATTGGCCCCTGCTCTCAGAATATATAGATTCGTAGATGAGAAAAGCATCAGTCCAATCCTGTATATCGGTAATGACCTTAATTTTGGACTTAGGGACCAAGGTAAGGCTACCCTCTTTCATGGAGAAATATTTGATGTCATCATTGGGGTCAACCCCATGCGAAGTTTCAACCAATAAGTGACGAGGGGCGCGTGTTATGTGTGCCTGGAAATGATATCTGCGATAGCTTGAGAGACCTGTAGCAATTTCGCGCTGGAAAGCAGCGTTGTTGGGGTTTGGGCACCGTGTTTGTTGGTTCTCATGCTGGTTGACTTTTGTCCGACCTGTTAGTACCCTTAGGCCGCCTCTTAGACCTAACCTTGTTGACTCTTCCTCTATTGCTCGTTAAGTAGTGCAAATACAAAACAAAAGGAATTAAATTAAAGAAAATCATATGATATCTCACAGTATAGAAAAATTGTAAGTTAGAAAAATATGGATATTTGAGCCACATGTAGCACAGGCACTTGTTTCATACACGAGTCTCCCCTCCTTAATAATACCACATTTCGGACACCTCTCGCTTCAAGTCTTATTTTATGATTACTTCACTATTCATTCACACTTTTGTGATAAACGTCGCTTTAATAGACATTGTCTTTGCTAGTATATCGTTTTCAGCAACTTACACGAATCCCCATGTCTGTAAACTACTTGTTCATTCATCGATTCCTACCGTTTAACATTTTCAGACGATCCCTCTACTACAACTTCCGGTTTGAGATCTACGGATATATTTTTTTATAGATATAAAATATACTGCGTGTGAAAAATAAAATAGTAATTATTTTATGAAATAATATATGGGGGGGGGGGGCTATGTAGAACTAACATAAAAGTAATTGAGCTCTATTGAAAAAAAAGACTTTCATTTAAACTTCAATTTCGTGATTCCACTTGCTTGTCGTAGAGGGCGACAAAATGGGGCGGTCCTTCGGATGAGACCGCAAAAACCGATGTCCCGTGTTACAGCAGGTGTGGCACGATAAAGATCCCTCCCTACCCAAAGGCCGTAAGCGCCGAGCATAGGCCGAAATTTTGCAGCCCTTCACCGGCGGGTGGACGTGGTGACGTCTCCATATTAGTGAAATATTTTAGAAAGGGACGTTAAACAATATTCATTCATTCAATTCCGCGACGTCACGACATGGTAGTCAGACTTTGTTGGTGGGAATGTTCAAAATATCGATATGTCCGTTGTTGGATTGTTGCGAGGGAGTTTAGACATTTGAAGCGACTGATGAGATGGATAATCATTTCTGAGCTTACGAGAATACGTTTATTTCGGCGAATTTAATAATTAATCGGACTCAAATCGAGAATTAATTAATATATATATATATATATATATATATATATAAAACACAGAAATAGCAATGAACTCTAAAATGAACGTAACTGTTCTAAGTGAAGAAATATTTAATATCAAGCACAGAAAATTTCACTCTATTTGGATACCCACTTTCGTCAATACCCGGGGTTGAACTCACGACCTGCGGAACCAAATTTTCTAGCAGCGTGTAACCAACGCGCTAGACCGCTCGACCATCTAGGCAAGTGTGGCACGATAAAGATCCCTCCCTGCTCATATATATATATATATATATATATATATATATATATATATATATATATAATCACTGAAAAGGCCACGACACTGTTGGTTATTTATATATATACATATATATAGTTTTTTAACATTTATGCGTATAGTTTTTATTTCTTTTTTCTTTATATTTATTTACTGATTAAAATTCTGATACCTGTGGATTGTTATCCGTAAGCCTTTTGGTAAACCATTTAAGAATTGTTTAAAAACTGTAATATATTTTGCTTATATAAGCTGTGTATATACGTGAATTTCTAGCTGGGTGGTGGTAGTGGTAAACACTTGCCTGTTGGAAGTCCCTTTTTATATGAAATTGCAAGTAAATGTATTCATAAATATCTAAATATTTTAATTAATATGAATTGAATCAAAAGCCCCCCACCCCAACCCCCACCCACACACACACAAATTCAATTTCAATACAATTTTTCAAATAATTAATACAAATTAAGTTTCATTTCTAATTTTTTCTGCTATGTGAAATCTTAATTTTCAATAGTTGCCATTAGTTATTTGTTCACTGCAAATATTAATCGTTTTGGGAATCCGGAACATAATAGATACCGTAGTTTAATGAAATATATGCTCCCTTGCATGCATGTTGTAAGATGCAGGGGCGGATCCATGAATCACAGTTAGGGAGGCGCAACTTCATGAGACAGGGGGTCTTGGGGACGCCTTGATACCCCAAGTGGACGGGTCCAGTCCGGTTCTGGTGGGGGCCCAGGGAGCGAAGCCCCCGGAAGCTCCTGAATTTTACAGATTTGATAGGGCTTGAAAAATGTTCCCTACATATATGTAGTCATTTCTACCATTTTCTATCTGCCTTGATAAGGTTAAATTAATCATATGACGCAAATTTAAAAGGGTTTTTGGAAATAATGTAAGTTCTCCTAATAAATTCAATGAATCAAAAGATTTTGTCATTTATTTTTTCGAGAGTGGAAGATATTAGTGCTTCTATTGTCGTTTACATTTTTCTAAACAAGAGACCATGGTTTACCTTCAATTTGAAAATTTTAGGGGGGAAAGCTGCGCCCCTCCCCTTAAATTCGCTAATGAGATATGACTAAGTTGTTGCTGTTATGGTCTTATGGACACGGGTTTTCCATCGTGAATCAATGCTCGAGCGATTTCCTTTACTAAACGACTTTTACCGGCACCGCTCTGCCTCAAAACCAGTATAGAACGGCCATTCTTCGCCTTGTCGAAAATCAGCTGTTACTTAGTAACCAACCAAATTACGTTCTAATATTTTGATCTTACTACCGGATGTTGTAGTAGATAGATCGTCTGAAAATGTTAAACGGTAGGAATCGATTAATATACAAGTAGTTTACAGACATGGGGTTTCGTGTAAGGTGCTGAAAACGATATACCAGTAAGGGTAATGTCTATTAAAGCGATTTATATCACAAAAGTGAAAATGAATAGCGAACTAATTGTAAAATGAGACTTGAAGCGAGAGGTGTCCGAAATCTAGTTTGGTACCTTGTGGTATTATTGAGAGGGGACTCATGTATGAAACAAGTACCTGTGACATGTAGATCCAATTATGAAAAGTTAAATATGACTGAAATCTGCGAATTGTGTGGCCATTGGAGAGTTTGACAGTATGATTACCTTTCAAAAAATCCTACCACATCGCATGAGAAAATCGTAAGTAAAAATTATGACAAATAATACAATATTATGAGTTTCGAGTGTATAGAAATCAAACACGTACTGCACGTCTTACCTTGAATTTTTTTTTTTTTTTATTTTTTTTTTTTTTTTTTTGCAGAAGACTGACGACTTTGCGTTTGACATCATAGTTTTTACTGTGTTCGGGTAATATCCCAAAAATCATTACGTGGATGACTCTAAAAGCCGGGGTAGTGCCCTTAGGATGACGGAAATGATAGAGTAATAAAATAACGAGCTCAATGTCAATTTCATAAATGGATGAGTGGTTGAATCATATTATACATGGTATGTGTAATCGAGAATTACACTCTGTGCACAATATATGGTTGAAGACTAAGAGTCACAAACATATTAAGGTACATTATGTACCTTGATTATGAAAAAATCTGGTTCTATGATGTCAATAGCCTAGTCTTTGATTTATTCCGAGGATTGGTCATATAAACTGTATAAAAAGTCATTCGTTTTGTTGCTGTTGTTTTGTGGGAATATTTTGTGATTTCAAATTACTGAAGTTTCTTTGGAATGATTTAGAATCCACATCTGATTTAGATCACTTCTCGCCTGTCCTATGAAAAAAAATCAGACATATGGTACTTATAGTACTCTTAGAGTTTTAAAAACTCTTTAATTATTTATTTTTATTTCAGAAATGGATTGTATGTGGAAATGGTTCGTGTTTCTTCTATTCATAGCTGGACTGCCATACGTGTTTATCTACTTATCAACTTCAGAATCAATAGAATTATCCAGTAGAGAGCGCCGTGACATCAGGGATAGAAAACCAATTCTCCCAAAGGAACAATTACTTGATGAAAGCATAACTGGAAAAGAAGACATTGACAGAAATAAAAAAACAAACAAAGCAGCATGGATTCGCTCACAGCGTAGCCCATCAAAGACAAAAGACGAAAACTATTTTCAATTTCTTGCAAGAAAATTTGGTAGTAAAGTTGGAAATAAGAAAATGACACACAAGGAGGGACACGATTCTTTGAATTACACTATAGAGTCTTCGCTGATTAATAGTGATGAGAATATACATCGAAAAGAAAAAAATTATATCGTCTTCGAAAAGGAAAGTAAAACCATGAAATCTATTGTCAAAAGACATGATACGAGGAATGATGATATACGTCACGGAAATCATGTACAAGGCAAACGAAAATTACAGCCATTTTCTGAAAAGACGTCCCAAAGAAATACTCCTTATGAAAATCGAACAGAAGCCTGCAAAGTGTCATTTGATAAAGATAGTTTACATAACGCAAGGCAATTTCTGTATCAGTCAGAAAAACAATCTGTGTATCTATTTTACGTTCACCTAGAGATAGAAAATAAAAAAGAATTCTCATCCGATGATAGAACGGTAGACAATTTATTAAACTGGCAATATGTACTTAAGGATCAAAAATTCCTTATCCAACTTCCTGTTGATTTCGATCTGATAACCTTCAATTTGCTGCATCATACTCAAGAACAAAAATTCATAAACTTGAAGGCATTCTACAACAATATAAACTGTACACATGACTCGATAGAAACAATTGAATCTACCAGGATTCTTTTGTGGAAAGAATTTTTCAATAATGATACGAGGTACTATTTGTGTAACAGACATTATCTTAATGAAACGGGACGAGAGGTTCTGTACTATATTACAACTATTTGGGTGGGATATGATTTGACATGTTCAGAGGCTCCAACTGATAGAGGCACATATGCATTTGACGTTGAGAAAGATGCTTTACCGTTAGTCATTCCAGTCGTCGCTTTCTTACTATCTTTACAGTTTGTTTGGATATTTGCGTTACTAAACGAAAATTCGAAAAACGATGTTAACCATGAAGAAATTTCTTCATTTGTTTACAAGAAGGGGGATAGACCATTTGGCATCAAAAGAGTACTTATCAAAATTTTTTATGGCAAATGTACATCTAGCGAATGCTGTACAATATGTAGGCCTATATCAGATAACAGCAATACTAACATAGATAAATGTAAGAGATATTTTTGTTGTGACCGTGAACCACGAAGATTGGTGCTTCTATTGTGGCTTTTCATTCTCATTCCTTTTGGTACCCTACGGACTTTCTTTAGGTACAACTTAAACACAGGAACATATGAAGAATATCCACATGTGTTACGAACAAGTGAACCATTGTTTAATGCAATAGAGGATGAAAAGAAAGCACTTGCATTTGATATGATTTATGCAATACTTTTTCCAGGGGCATTTATTTGGGTAGGAACATGTTATTATGATGCGTACATTAGCGAAAAACAATGTGATGGTAGCAAAGCGAATAGCTTAAGTGAAAGAGTCGTCTCTCGATGTTGCTTACTATGTTCTTCATGTGATAAAGACATATCAAACAAGTTGAGAATATCGAGAATACTCTGTGGTTTCATACACGGAATATTAAGTTTCTTTCCGATGTTTTATTTGTTTTCATCTCGATGGGAATGTTTACAATATGAAAATGGTAAAAAAGACACTAATGGTAAAGAAGACACTAAATGTTACACCCTTAGGAACTATTGTATTAATTTCTGTTGTTTATTATGTTTCATCTTCATTTATTTCCTCTGTCTTCGACCTATTCTCTCTACTTTTACATTTTTACTGCGATTATGTTCTTATTTTGTTTTTGTATTATTACCAATTAGATTAACTTTATTTCGGTATACTTTCATAGTCGTTTCTGCAATCGTTTATCTAGTCAAATACTTGCATGAGATTATTAATATGAATTCAGAGATTTTGGATTATATTTTTGATGTCAAACAAAATAACGAACAACAAAATAACACATCCGGTTCACTCGAAAACATAGATGAGGAAACCTTTATGTACATATACAAAAACTTAATGTTTGTAAAGAAGAAACTTTACTTTTTTGTTTTAAAAACTTTCATTGTTTTGGCTTACCTCATTATCACCATTGAAACATTCTTAAGCAATGAGGATTCCTTAACTTCGGCAAGTTTTAAAGATATAGTGGAAATCGTTTTAGTTTTTATCGGTCCCTACGCTATATCATTATTTTTCAAAGGTAGTAGTAAAGACTTTCTTGCGGATGGTAATAAAAAAGATATAGACGATGCTTACAAAAAATACCTGGGGGGAAACCCCAATGTACCGGAATCTACAAGAGATCAGCAAAGCGATAACCAAAATGTTAATACGCCAACAAATGATTCATCCAATTTGGGCATCCCGATGGAGAGTGTACCTTTGACATCTCATAGGGATAGCTTGGGTTCGAATATTACCGAGGCAGGGGGGTCTGGGGGGGCGCACCCCCCTCCCCCCGAAGCTATCGACATTTTAACAACGTAAAAGGTGTTGTTGTTTTTTACCGAGGCAGCTGCCTCGGTTGCCTCAATGGAAGCTACGCCACTGCATCTTGGGGAAGTACAAGTATTTAATCTAACGAAAGTGAACCTTTAACTATGAAAAACACTCCAAAGACTGGCACAGTTTAACAAACATACCATTCAGTTGTCGTTTAATGATCATTTAGTCACCTAACCTATTTCAATAAGCATTCAACAATTTCAATGACTCCATTGCATAAACAAGACTATTCAAAAGCCTGTCTGCTAAAAGTGTTACTTTTTATTTAAAAATGATTGTAGATGTTTTTACGATAACCCTGCAATCTTTGTATGGTTTGAGTTTTAATTTCTGTAATAATTAGCCTCCTCGTAATTAACTGATTAATCAGTAACAATTCATACCTTAACCATTTCTAATTTTAGAATTCCTTATGCTCCATTTTCATCAGCGTAATTCATGTGCCGTATTGTTATAAGTTCTTCGCTATTTTACATGTTGCTTTCTTCAGGGGATCCGGGTTAGAATTGGTCCCCAGTATCCCTTGCTTGTCGTAAGATGCGACTCAATGGGGCGGTCCTTCGGATGAGACCGCAAAAACCGAGGTCCCATGTCGCAGCAGGTGTGGCACGATAAAGATCCCTCCCTGCTCAATGGCCATAAGCGCCGAGCATAGGCCGAAATTTTGCAGCCCTTCACCGGCAGTGACGTCACGACTCCATATGAGTGAAATATTCGCGAGAGGGACGTAAAACAATATTTAATCAATCTTCAGACTTTTATTTTCTTTTTTCTAACGACAATGAAAGTCATAATGTAATATTTCATCAATTCAGTTTTGTACAAGCTTATAATACAGTTTAAATGATGAGCATCTCTCTCTCTCTCTCTCTCTCTCTCTCTCTCTCTCTCCGGATATAATGTGCGGAAACTAAACCAATGCACTAATTATCAAATCCCACTGCTTGGGCGCTGTGAGGAAAACAAAATTAACGGGACATTGTGAACAAATGTTTAAACAATAATGTAAACTATTAAAAACTATTTTGGCTATGTTTAATAAAAGTTAAAGAAAAAACTTTCCACCACAAAACTAAATAATTATTTTCCTGAAAGTGTATTCTGTGTATTGGCTTTGATTTGCTATGTAACAGCGTGGAAGTCATTTGTATGAGCATTGGTATCAAGGCATCGTTCACTAGGATTTCATTGAATTGTGACGAAATGAATGCCGAGATAATATATGACTGAAAATTGAAAGTTACACGAATATATACAGAAAGCTAGGTGGATGAACATTTATATATAACTAGAGGAGAACAAACTCCTTAATGAAATATCACTGAAACATAAATGAACAATTTGAGAAAGGGACAAGGATAGACTCTGAAATATCCAATCAATTTGATTGAATGGTCATTGAAACTGGATTAAATGGTCACTGAAACTTGACTGAATGGTCAATGTTTAAAGATCATCAAAATAAAATTATAATACTAATCAAAGCTGACACTGATTTTATGTTGTGTGTTGACCAGCTCGCTTTTGTCATTCTGGGAAAAACTCACAAAACATTCATATTTATATAATTGAGAGCTTATATCACTCTTTCAATGATGAAATCGTGCTTGTAATAAGCCACCTTATAATGCTAATAATAAAATTTGTATTAAGCAAAAGTGGATGAATTAATATCTTTCAGCACTAACTCGTGTTGCCTCTGGTTTTATTTCCTGTACATGTGTATATGTATGAATTATTTTACTTAAGAAATGTTTAATATCTTTGTCAGTATGTATTGTTCTGAACAGATCACTTTGAGCAAATTTGAGCTCAATTCCTACTAGCTTTGTTCATCACAACATATAACTTAAACCATATCCATTGCTTATATACTATCTTATAAACTTAGAGAACTTATACTAAGTTTAAGCAACAAAAAATCATAGATTATTTTAAGTTAATTAAGGAATTTAGTCGCCATGCCTTATTGTTATACAATTTGAACTGAGTTTATTCTGTCTGTCATGATGCTATGTTTGTGTATATATATGTATGTGTAATCATACGTGTTGTATGCCATGCCCCATGAGGCTCTAATTGGGAAATAAATTATGTTCTATTTCATAGTCTCTGGTCCAATACAAACTAGGATGTGTAATTCAGTTTTCTTACTCTATTATTCCTCCTAGGCACCTGATTATACAACTGGTATGTCCGGGGTTTGCTGTTCTTTTTATTTTGTATTATTTATGGGAATATATAAGATTGATTACTGTTCTTTATCTTCATTTTTCATCTTAAAGCTGTTGAATATGCAAAAGTGTGAGAAAGGTGACAAAGAATTTAAATCAAGTTGCGTTTACCATATGTAATTTCAAACCAGTCTTCTGAATTCACCAAAAATAACATGTGATTCATATTCTTTCCAGACTCATTTTCATTTCGAAAAAAAAATGTTTAGAAACGTAACATACATTCTGACTTGTTTATATTACATAGGTAGATGGAGGGTAAAATTGGTATACATTACAGTGATTATCAGTAGGGCAGGATCAATTATGAATAAAAGAATCTTAAGTGAGCTCAAAATAATTTAAGTATATTGATTGTGCAATGTTTACGGTCGTAAGATTGGATCCGTCCGTGTAGATTGTTCTTACCAAGATAGCGCGTGGGCGGATCCAAGAATGCGCCTCTGTAGTTGCAAGAGTTAACTGCTCTTACAGGATGGCGGTCTCGTGAGCGCCGCATTTGGTCGTGGAATCGTTTGGACCAATGAATTTATTACGCAGGAAACATCTCTTTGTTCATTCACTTTCTTTCAGGACGTCGCAGAATAAGCACCGAGCAGTTATTGGAACTATTCAAACCACCTCCATCCCTCCACCTTTCCTCATTGTTATGTTGTCATTATGTTAATACTGTTATAATGTGCGGTGTCAGACCACAATGAGAATGAATTTTTTGATCTTATATGTAATGATTACGTCATGTATTTTTCTAGTTAATTGGTTTATTATATTCATATTTGATATATTTTATTATTTTAATTTTGCGGTGTGAAATCATATCAAAATCATATTTTGAACAATATCGTTGCCACCATCATTATTGCATAATCATTTAGTTACATGTACATCATATTTAATTGGAAATTCATAATTTTTCGGTTCATTTATAATTAAAGTCACGCTGCTGGCAAAGTGCAACATACATTATGACTTATTATTTATACTCTGTAGATGTACAAGATGGAGGTTAAATGTGGTACATACATTACAGAAATTATCAATCAGCCTGGTCGGGCTGATTGTTATCTTCGCCTTTCACCCTTCAAACGATCGTCCATTTTATTTCGCAAAGTCACATCTCGTCAACAAGAAATGAAGACTAGATCCTCAGTACCCCTTGCTTGACGTAAGAGGCGATTAAATGGAGCGGACTGCAAAAACTGAGGCCCCGTGTCACAGCAGGTGAGGCACGATAAAGATTTATCTCTGCTCAAAAGCCGTAAGCGCCGAACATAGGCCTAACTTCTGTAGCCCTTCACCGGCAATGGTGACGTCTACACATGAGTGAAACACAGTCCAGAGGGAGGTAAAACATTATACAACCAACCATCTACCAATGTAGAATTTTCAAAGCCTCTGTAAAATTGTCAATTGATTTCCACTTTAGCACACATTTTGCAACGATTTTGTACATTTCAGTGATTCATATAACACGCTATTTGCATAATCCAGTTGACTAATCACTAGAGATTGTACTAATTATATGCAGGAGTCATCAATTCGATATTGGCGAATTTGCTTCATTTGGAATAAATTCAACGAAACACTTTTACATTTTTCAAATACAAATTTCTTAAAATTCAGCTGTTCATCCAGGAAGTATTCCAGGTATTGTAATGTACAGAGATCTATGTACAACTGCACCAACTACATGTATGGATTTCCCAGAAGACAACGATAATCTCAAATAGAACGAATTCGGTTTTCTTGGATTTAGTTTATGATAAGTCTATTCAAATTCACCCAATCATTGACATCACCTAGAACGGTGTCAAATGTTTTCATCAGACGTTGATAATCATAATAGCCTTTAGGTTAAAACTATTGTAAGTGGAGTGGTCATCGGCATATCCACGCTGTAAAACTCTGGATTCTTTGACAAAATTTTGAAGAGTACTTGCGTTGACGGTATAAAATGCTGCCTTGCACCACTGAAAAATCCTAATGTAAGGGTATCTAGATGTATTGATATACACTTCCGCACTCAAGTATAGAATCTGACACCCCAAACTCTATAAATGTAGAACGTTTCCGAGTATGTGGTGGTGCTCGAGTGCGAGTACAGCTGTAACCTGTTGTTTTTCCATTTGAAATCCGCAGTATATCCAATGTTAACTTTGTTTCTGTACTGAAGCCCCTTTTATAAGCATTCTGATAGTCAGGCAATTTAAAAGAATAGATATTTCATAAACATTGCTACGTCAACAAACGAAATCAATTGAAGCTGTTAGTTTTTGGGTCGTATAGGGGCTTTAATGAAATTTTTAAGGTATGTTTGGTCATAAGTATAGTAGGAAAATATATTTGGAATTTTTTTATATCATATTTATGAGACAGCAACACAAGAACACAACAATATCAGGCCTCAACCGTACGTAGCTTTCTGTGCGCCGTAAATTGAAGGTTTTTATAAGGGGTGGATCTGTAGCTCTCTGATTTGTCCCAATATTATCTCAGAGAGCTACAGTTCTGCAGCTAATGCAAACCTTGCAAGCTCGCCCCGTTTTACCGCGCAAATAATAAGTAAGTAACCTATACACCAAGTATTGTGAAACATGTATATGAAATAGTACGATGATGAATTGTCACGTTAATAATCGATATTTTTTTCCCAAAAGTTAACTTTTTATCAGCTATGATACGAGCAACTGTATGATCTTTTACTATGTCAACTTCATACCGATTTTATGACTTTTCAAAAACTATTTGAAAACGGCACAATATCTAGCGAATGCGGTATAAATAAATTGTAATCAGAAAAAAAAATTCCTATTTGTTGATTTTCTATATCATTTGAATGTTATAACCCTTCTTTTTAGACTTTAAACAAATCTTCCACATGCTTTATCGGAGATGAGTATCTGGCATGTAGCTAGTTAAGTATAATTTTAACTAATTTTAACTAATTCGATTCAGAATCCACATGATGTCAAATTCCTTTCCGTTTAACATTCATTTTATTATTGTTGGTTAATGTATTCCAAAACTTAAAGACAAGATACTATGAATCCACTTTATAATCATTATACATTCCTGAGTTTCAATAACTATGAACATTATAGAGCGATTTGTACAATCTACTGATCCACTGTCCAGATACGTCCTCAAGATGTTTTCACGGGAGCAACGCTTAACAGCTTAGCCATATCATTCTGGAAAGAGAAAACACAAACGAAATGGTGGGTGATAGATGTGTGCAGAATATAGCAAACCAGACATTAAACGTTAGCTGTAAAGTATGACATCATCTATCATCCAATCACATACAATGTACTTAGTATGAATCTTCAAAAGTACACACACACTACCATGCTACGCTCAAATCCAGTAAACCATTGTGACGGAAAGCTAAGGAAATGGAAATACGTATATAGTTATTACTATTGTAATTTGTCCTGTTCTATCCGGGGCCCTAATAATATATTGCAAAAATCCTATACATGAAAAGAAACTATATCTTTTCGACTTCCACTTTGTAATGTCATTTTGAAGATTTAAAGGAATGTAATCTGGAGAATACAATACGAGTAATGCCCCTTCGCTTAGCGTCTCGATGGTTTTAGTCTTAAGACTCAGTTTTGATGATTTAATTAAAGGTACATGTACCAATTGCATCTTGATCCCGTAACATAGTATACTAATAAGCAATTAACATTTTCATGCTTCCCTTACAGCATTAATAAGCAGCATAACTGAACACGATAAGATGTAATAGCTCAAACTTCCCTTGCTTGTGACTTTAACACTTCCAATTCGAATAATATACATATATGTCTATGTTATGGACCCAAACAGTATTACAACTAACTCACAAAAACCAGTGAAATAAAACCTGTACCATAAAAGTGACCTGGTTGGGATGGTAGGGAATCCCGCCTAGTTTATCACATAACTTCATGTGTTCTCTTTCTGGGTCTCCGGGCACGAGGACTGGTTTCTCAGGACCATCCACCTAAAGACAACAAGGCTATTGTTAAAATAATATCTCCTGCTTCAGCCGCCTCTGCCGGTCAGAAGTTCTGTCGTCTTTGGGTGTGCACGTCTATATTTCTGTTCAACATAAAATCTCATCGAGATCTAGTTTATCACATGCTATATTTGTGGATACTTAGATGTGAAAATTAACATGGCAACTCGACCTCATCTTTTGATTTTTCTTTTCTCACTCACACAATATTTTAGACAAAAATATCTACATATATTTACCTTCTATCCCTTCTTACTCAATGAAACTGTAGATTAATGCCTCCTAAATTTTAACTTTTATAATAGCCTAATCCCTGCGCATGAATACCCTCTTCATTACTAAATTGCTAATAAAATATTTACAACATAAATGAATAATAAAGTTTTGAAAGTGTACGAGATGACATTCCTCGAACCTCTCCACACTAGCATATATATATTATATATGTACTATATATGTATTTCATGGAGTGTTAACGGGCTCCATTCAATACACCCATGTGGTAAAAAAACCTCCAAGTACATCACCTCATATAAATTCAAAAACTGAAGTTTTCTCAAATATAAATCATCTGTGAACACACGCGTGTAAGCGTCCATACTTTTATTGAGATGTATTGTCGTGCAAAAATATATATGTATATTCTGACACTAAACTGGGATTTCGTGAATTTTAGATAAAATCCTAGATTTTTAAAACTTCTGATTTTGTTTAAATGAGGACGCTTCGTGGTATAAAACCCGTCTTTTTGCAGTTATCCCATATAGAGTTATTGCAAGCAAAGAAATACTACACGTGCGACTTGGCAGAAGTTGTCTCGTGGTTATCCAGATTTATCTATGGGTTAATTAGAGACAACAAATAAATTGCATGACAGAGATGTACCAATGAAACTGCCAGGTCTCTAGGTTACTTTAATGATTGAACAAAAAGTTGTACATTTAATATAGCTGTATAGCTTTATACAAATTAGAATGAATTTCTAGTTTCATGTGGCGCCATATTTTTACGAAACATAAAAAAGTAATTTTCATATCAAGTACACTGTGTACCTATTTTCTTTACTATTAAATATTTACAAATCAACATATTTCTATCCGGGATCAATTGTTTAAGATGTTTCATTGGATGAGCCACACATCGGACTTCCTCTGTTTTCAGTATACAATGCTTTGCTACAACAACGATTTCAATATTGTTCTCCCAATTATTGTAATTTTCTATGTTTAATTTTATATACGGCCATGTTCCCATGTGAACTATGTATTAGAAATAAAAATATCTGTATACCTATTTCATTGTCATAAAAGTAAATTGTAAAATTATCTCTTCGTGTAGATAGCAGTTGAATCTATAGTTCGTTAAAAGGTCTTTTCTCGTGGATAAAAATTGCACCA
The DNA here is from genome assembly GCF_947568905.1 of Ostrea edulis. Taxonomy (NCBI): domain Eukaryota; kingdom Metazoa; phylum Mollusca; class Bivalvia; order Ostreida; family Ostreidae; genus Ostrea; species Ostrea edulis. Next base: position 46,879,571 of record NC_079170.1, read on the forward strand.
TCTTTATCATACAAACGCCAAATGAACCTGAATGCATGTACATGTATTACTAAGTTATAGAGAAAACTTATTTCATATTTCATGTCGTGTATGCTCGTGCTGCTATCATGATATATCAAAATATATGTGACCTATATAAGAGATGTAAATCATGCATTGTGCATGCTTCTTCACTGGACGGTTACTAGGTGGTACAATTACAAGAACGTCACACAAGTCTTACCGACTCCAGCCGTCTACAGATGTCAATCAGTTCACTCATGCGGTCCTCGAAGTCATCTGTGAAAGCCTTCGGGTCGAACACGATGAAGCATTGTCCCTACAGAATATAACAAAAGTCTTGTGTGATAGCCTTTGGGTCGAACACGATGAAACATTGTCCTTACAGAATATAACAAAAGTAATCTGTGAAAGCCTTATGGTCATTCTCCCTACAGCAAGTATATACGAAACAAACTTCCGTTATGGAAATCGACAGTGCAAAATACATATATCTAAATGTACCATGAACACAATCCAATAAAAATTTGTTCAGAGACCTAGGTGTTTCAATTAGAGATCATATTCCGGAATCATACATCCATTCTTTCAATTTATATCTACTTAGTTTACAGTAAGCACTTAGCAAGTGCCCCATAATCATACCAGATTTCTGATTGGCTAACAGGCATCAAATGACACTCTTTATATTGGAAATTGACATCTGTATTGATATCCATGTTTTAACAAAAGTGTTTAACAATTATTTTGAAGAAGGCAACTTAACATTTCAGATGGACAGTGTAAATAGCTGAAGGTGATATAGGAAAAACACTGCGTAATGCGGGGGGGGGGGGGGGGGGGGGGGGGCTGTAGTATGTGTATACCAAATTGGCCGTTCTCGTGGCTCCCTTCCACTGCCGTATGTGGGGACCGAACGCACCCCCGCCGAGTATTCCGGTGAGAACCTCTACCATCATAGACAATCCGTAACCCTTGTAGCCACCTGTCACGTGATGAAGACGTCATTTATATAAAGATAAACTTTAAGGTATCTAACTCATAGATACAAAAATGGTTATTTTAATATGCAACAACTATTGATTTCTGGTTGCATATTGCCCGTTTAAATTTAATATTATTTACTTGAAACTGACCAATTCATCGTGTAGCGACGCTTATGGCAATCGCTGCAGATGTTAATGTCGATCATTGTTATACTACAAGCGATTAAAAACCAACACTAAATCCGGACTGGTAGTATTTGTAGATTTCCAGATGACTTACTGCTTTCTTCTTTTCCTCCCAGAGGTAACAAGCCTTTGACCTTCTTTGGGTCGTATGTTTCCTGTTAGAATCAAATTCCAAAACATGTTTACCTTATATACAGTTAAAGCAAACTAAGATTTTTGTACAGGTATCTGACTAACAACTCGCAACTGAGTTTTGAACTTTTCAATGTCAAAATATATTAACATTTGAATTTTATATGATAAATATATAGCTTACATTTCCATCAGCGTCTACCGCCCATCCCGGAGGAAGCGGAAGTGCCCTCCTGTCTTGAATTTCAATCTAAACAAGACATTTAGTGAAAATGATTCTTACCGTAAATGATCACGCAGAATGATAAATTGCTATAGTCACAAAATAATTTTTATCTGTTCTAGAATTACATTTACTACTTTCCTGCGATGGTATTTCCATATAATCTACACATGAACACGTGGTTCTGTAAGACATTAGCAAAATAATAATTTATATCATAAATTCACGTTACCTTTCCAAGAGCTACGCTAGACGTGGCCATGTCCAAAACAAAGCTGTCACCATCCTTAGCCGGCGCTGCCATGCAGATGGGATTTGTTCCCAATACTTGCTGGAAAACTAAAGCTTGCTTTACTGTCGGCTTGAAAGCTAATTATAATGTCCTTTTTTTAAGTTTCCCAATGTACTATACTGATATCAAGAGAGCGTATCGGCATTCGGTGTGAGGTTTCTCTTTACATGAAAATGGGCGCAAAAGCAAATACATGAAAACATTCTTACCGGTACTTTACTTTATTACATTCTGATGATAGACAGCATACTCGTAAAAAAAGAGTGTGGAAAAAAAATACCTGTATTAAATTCAAAATCTTTATTTACAGGCATTTGTTACCAAAATGCAAATTTTTGTGCAGTTTCATCACCTTTTTGCTGTCTCCACGAAGGATAAACATCTAGAAGATGATTTTTAATTGGACCAGGAGGGATCAGTGATTTCACACAAGAGCCAGAAACCATAAAAATGCCTTTTAAGAAAGATCTACCTTTGACCCATGCATCCATTCATCAATACAAGTACATGTATATAAAATTCTACATTGTGACTAATGTTGGGAGTTCAAATTCATGAGGAGCACATTTTCTTTTCTCTTTTTTTTCTAAATATTTTCAATTCAGTCTTTTTTTCTACAATTAAAATTTCAGTTTATTATAACAAACTTCTACTCATTATGTAAAAAGTATATTAGTACTTTGAATCATCATTAGGGTATTCTTTTAAGAAATATCTTGAAAATATATTCCTTGAGAAACTGACACACCAGTTTAACCTTTCCAGACAGCAGGAATAGAGAGAGATTCTGTTCTATAGAAGAAGGCATGCAGACGGCCAACTTTCTTTATGTCTTCACTTCTGCATGGGAATTTTTGTATTTTGCATGCAATAGGTTCAATGCATGGCCATGGGGAAAAGGAGAAAGACGTGAAGATTAGAGGGGGTGTGAAGATCAGAGTGATAAAGTGGATATGAAGATCAAGAGGAATGAATGAAATTGAAGGGAAGTATGGCTGAAGGGTCAAGAGAATATTTGGAAATCTGAGCTGATTCATAGGATAAACATATACTTGAAAGTTTGAAATAGAGACAGTTGAGAAGTTTCGAGGGTTTCTTCGATACTTTGCCATGTCTTCTTTAGAGTTAGAAATATGTTTGCTTTGAATTGATATAAGTAGAAATGCATGATTTCAAATATAACTCCTCGATAATTAAGAAGACCCAAGCCTTCTGTCAGCTACACAGGTAAAATTGTGACTTATCTTTTACGATTGAATTTCCCATACTAAACATATGTTGATGTTTCACCAGTATAAGAAAATGACAATATGCTTACCTCCTTTGATCGTGTTGGGTTGAGAACTGGTGAGGTATTAGTGAAAGACATTCCCTACAACAAAACAATGATGTGTATTGAAGATGAGCTTTGCATCAGCAATAGTAATGCTCTTTAATTTTATAGCATTTCTATACATTCTTTATTCTGGAATGCGGCAATTCATAATATGAATTAATATTACATCATAAATATAACAATGGTATACTGTACATGATTTTACGAATACGGACAGTTTTACTACTAACAGATCTAAACCATCTGCAAGTGTAAACACACTTTGTCCGTATTTCTTTGGTAACCCAAGAAGTTTTAAAATTCTACTACATATATACTCATTTGAATTTTGCTACAAGTAAATGTATAATTGTTTCAATATAAAATGTTTGATATATAAAACCATCACTTATATAACATAACTTTATAGGATCTGTTTGACACCTGGAACCGCTGGAATCAAATATTTCACTACAGTGTTTTTAAGATACCACTCTCCTTGTCTATCTCCCTCTTTCTTTCTCTCTCAAAACAATTTATACATATACATGCATCAATGATTTTTCATTTACACCATACAATTCGTGTAAATATTTAAAACTACATACATATTCCACAGGGGGTTAAACCCATTTTAACCCAAAACCATAAATAAAGCTCAAAATCCTAAAAGCGGGGGGGGGGGGGGGGGGGGGTTTCAGTGCATGGAATCAATTCATCGTTTCAAACGTACATTTCCACTACGTTTTATTAATTACCTTAAATAAGTGGGAAGAGGGGGGAACCAGCCAGTGAATCAAACTTGGCATATAAAAATAATCGTAAAAGTATATTACCCACTAAAGTGGATGAGGTCCCCTACCCATCAACCCCCTCTTGCTATGTGCCTGATTTATCCAAAGAAACATGAAAATGAAAGTAGGTTTGAACATACGTCAGCGTCGTAAACAAAAGACAATACCGAGTATTTATCCACAGAGGCTTGATCATAAAAATCTTCAATTTCCCTGCCTGATAAACGATTTTACAATTTCGGTCAACATCTAATGACTAACAAAGTAATGACAGTCCAATTCTACCAAAGTTAACGACTTTATGCAATACCGTCAATCAAAGGTTTACAATGTTGAGAATTTTGTGTTAGTAAATTAGTGAAAGGTGTACATATTTATAAATTTTAAAATCTTAACCTATGGTGACACATCAATCACCGTTAATTCTGTAAATTACATATTGAGGAAAGATTTAAATCGTCCCAGATGCATTCCTTTGAGAACGCTTTGAACATATTGGTTTCTTTATAATTTTGTGGTTTGGTTCTACCCTCATTAATAAGCGCACAACTTTGGTTTGGTAAAAGTTGTCTAAATGAGTAAAAACAGAGAAAAGCCAAAAGGCTAAACAAAAGATATAAATCAAGAAATTTTAAAGAAGAACTGACAATGTGTAATAACAGTATTGTTGAAAGAAGATATAAGGAGGTATTAGATTTTAGTATTAAGAAATATCGGATCAACTTAATGAAGAAAATACGAAACTTCCGTAGCTCTAACCCTAAAGAGTATTGGAAAATAATAAATCAAAGTATAATGGTAGTTATAGTGTTAGTATTTAAAAGACTTTAAAGCTGTTAATGATTGTAAGGAAAAAGATGTATATCAAGATGTTATACATCTTCGCAAGCCAAGTGTTTTCGGGCCGCTTCGCTCCCCACAAGCGGGGGAGCGAAGCGGACCGAAAACACTTGGCTTGCGAAGATGGATGTTATAGAACAGAATAATTTTGGTGACGAGTTTTTACTGAATGGAACAATCACTGATGCTGAAATACTTCAAGCTGTAAAATTGTGAAAATCAAACAAAAGTTCTGGAATAGATGAAATGTTGAATGAGTACATTGTAGCCTCGATAAAATTGTTTCTACCTATTTACGTTCGCTTATTCGTTATATTCAGGAATTTTACCAGAGGCATGGTTGATTGGAAATATTATACCAATCTATGAGAATAAAGGAAGCACGCCTGATCCGAACAGTTACGGAGCTATTACCCTATCAAGTTACATGGGTTAACTTTTCACTATAATTTTGTCCCGACGACTCGATGATTTTTCTGAAAATTTTGATGTACTGAAAGAAAAATGAAACAGGCTTTAGAGATAAATATTCTACATTTGATAATATGTCTGTACTATATTCATTTACTTTAATAGTTGTGTTTTTTCGCTTAAAGATAACTTTTTTATTCATTTATAGATTTCAAAGGTGCTCTTGATAATGTTTGAAGAGCAGGGTTATGGCGTAAATTATTACGGTACTTTTAACTTAAGATGTTATTGTAAATATATACAATGGATGTAAATCAAGAATAGCTTTAAATAATGAATTTTCAAATTATTTCTTATGTAAAATCGGTGTGAGACAAGGGGAAATTATCCCTCATCCTTTTTGTCTTGTTTCTTATTGGCCTTGAAAAGTACCTTATTGATAGAAATATTGAAGGGGTTGCGCTTATTTCTGAAGAAATGGAAAATGAGTTTTAAACATATTTTTTAAATAACGAATTTTATTACATTTTTTCATGTGAAAATTTAAAAGACTTCCGAAAATGTATTCACCACAAAAATTTCATCGCAGACTAAATATTTAGAAATTTCACGATTTATTTTCTTCTACGAATTTCAATTTGTTATTGAATTTATCTAGATTTATTGAAACTATAAATGATGTGGTCAACCCTCCAAGTTGATTTGCCAATTAGATACTGTAATCTTTAATATTGAATATGTATCATATGTACCTCAACACGCATGTATATATCTATTTTATTGTGATTATCTATGTACTTCCCTATATATCACATCTATTGAAATATTAGAATAAATGAATTTGAAAAAAGAAACAAACGTTTTCTTCAATCATGATGATACTTTGTGAAGTCAAGGGGGTCCGAACACCTCTGACTCTCCTCTAGATCCACGCACGGTTCATACATAATATGCGTTTACATGTACATGTATCATATTACGCACAAAACACGCATAAGAAATTTCACAAATGAATTCTTGAATTCGGTCACTAGTACTTTATTTACATACTTACGATTAATCCATTTTGAAGAGCCCTTAAAGAATACCAGCCAGCTATTCCAAAGTGATTTGATCCTAAATGCAAAGCGAACAATTTTGACAACAGTGCAAACTTTCTGACCACAAAGTAAAAGGAATACAAGTTACCGTTTGGTTTTCGCGGCGTGTGACCCAACTGTATATGTAATCAACATACCTCGAACAGTGACCATTCCTATCCCAGCCTCTTTCGCTTTTTGAATGGCTAAATCTACAGCGAACTTCCCAACAACGGGACCTATTACGTACAAAGATGTCCAGTAGTTAAATATCGCGTACAAAGAAGTGCAGTAGTTAAATATCGCGTACAAGGAAGTGCAGTAGTTAAATCTCGTGCTTTCTGTATGCAGATCAGAGAAGACGAAAACAGGAATAGGAATTTATGTCTTAACTGTATGAGCTGTAAGTACTCCAAAACCTCGTTGTGTTTCATGTTGAGTTCGAGGGTGATATGCATCAAATATAAACGATAATCTTACCCAATAAATTATGCCCCTCTACAAGAGCAGTTGCGACCGTTTGTTTGACGATTTCCGGCGATGTCCCGCCCCCTCGGCATATTCCTGATTTTAGTTCGCTTGAATACATATCTAAAATATATGTAGATCGATCATGTTTTTATTTTTGAAATATACATGCTTACAATATTTATGCATTGCACATTGGAGTTTACATGGGTATTATTTGGCTCAGAGGAAAAGAAAAACTCTTTAAAAACTCAGCAATTTATAGTTGACACATTAAAAGAAAGGATGAGTCCGTTAAACGTCCGAAATCGGTCCCCATCAAACCAATGATCCCCCTCTCTCTCTCTCTCTCTCTCTCTCTCTCTCTCTCCAAACATTGTTCTTTCTTAATTTCAATTTTAGTTTTTAATTCCATGCACCATAATTTCCATAGTAACGAAGCATATTGTCCAATTGATTTGTTTTTTACATGAATATGGATATAAAATTTGCATTATCTTTTTTAATCACTGGTAATTATCTACAAGAAGACACATGCATTTTGTAAATGTCCAGCTCCTATATCTTGTTTTGAAAAGACTCCTTATATAATTAAGCCTATACACTCTGCATGTACTAAGGTATACATTGTACTTATGTGATTATTTAACGATTGAACAGCACTTTTGAGCTGTTCATAGTCAATATGAACGGATTTGGATTTGAGGCAAATTCTGTGAATCGCGCTAGCAATTCAAATCGTACATAACGATTGGATTACAAGGCCCATGCAGTTGGACAATAATGAAAATGAAAGTAGGTTTGAACCCGCGTCGGCGTCGTAAACAAAAGACATTACCGAGTCTGTTCAATCCATGGCTGTAGTGTCCTCGATAATCAGCTGTAATGAGCAGATCCGCCAAATCGGCTGCATGGTCTGGATCCGCCCCTGATGCTGTAATGCACCGGACCACAAAGTCTAAAAGCTCTTGTTTCGAAACTAGTATATCTCCCTCTGTCGCCATTTCAGGTTAAAATTTAGTATTTTCAATTGGAGTTGTCTCGCATTGTGTAGAAGATACACACGATACCCTGTATGCATTAATGATAAACTCATTTACGTCCTGAGGCGTAGTTTTGTTTGGCTCGGGTTGGCACATGCACGTGCCTACACATATTTTTCATTACACTTTCCCCCCATAAAAGTTTGCACAACATATGTTCATACATAGTTTTAGTTTTTAAAAATTCAATAAAATCGTTATTCCGTTTTCATGACACGTGTACAGCATATTATATTCTTTGATCCGCTCACGTACGATCGTTGGTGAGCGGATCAAAGGATCTAATTCTAATAAGATTGAATCCGATAATAGATAATATGTATAAAAGTATGACCGTTACTGATCTGAGCGAAGCATGAAATCGTCAGTGGCAAGGTCCATGTGATAAAAATATGAAAGGGGTATAGCGCACTTGGTATGCAACTTCGCCTACATAAATACCTTTTTCTTGAATATCATTTTTTACAAATAGTCTGCTATACAATGTCAGTTTATACTTGTGTTTACCCAAATTACTCAATAAAGATATCAATATGTCGATAGTATCTTTATTTGATAAGCATAAACATCACCGTGATTATATAGAGTATATAGTAGATGTAACGTAATGGGCATAAAAAATTGCAAACTGTTGCAAAAGGCCACCTTAAACCAGAAATAAAACACTGAAATTGTTTTACGTGCTTATGACTGTATATAAGTCCGTTTGAGGAAATTTGGTTTAAGGTGGCCCTCTTGTTGAAAATGGATAAAATATGAAAAAATCGTACTCAAAATTTACCTTGAGATTTAGCAGCCTGTCAAAAGTTAAACCTTTAAACTTACAAGCCTGGGTGGCCTAGTGGTTTAGGTGCTCGGTAATATTACACATAAACCATACATTCCCCGAGTTCAAGTCCAATATTTTTCCAATCTATTTTTTTTTTTTTTTTTTTTTTTTTTGCTTTTTTTTGTAGGGGGTCGTCTTCTTGATGGGGGTGTTTTTAAATGTAATACATATTAGTCATTTTCATCATAACTTCTAATATTTGCAAGTTACGACTTAAAGAAAGGGAATTTATTCCGAGATCATTGTAGTTCCGCTTGTTTACACTAACATGTTCCTGTATGCAGAGGAATTTCAATCCGTAATGTGGCTGATGAAAAGCTTTAACAAATACTACAAGAAAAAGGACACAAATGCACAGCATGTAATAAGTAAAAATAGGTCAAGGGAGGAAAAGAACTGTTATACAGTTTGACTTCTCAAAAAAAAATATAAAAACTCATGTTGCAACTGTCATATGATATTTAGGCAAAGATAAACACTCGAATCATCAACCAAAGGCAAATGAACTGATGACATCTATTAAAGACGCTGCAGTCATGTCAGAACAGTTAGTTAAGTAATGTCATATGTAAAAGGGTTGTTGTGTAAAATGAATGCACAGGTCTATGAAAATATTGTACTGTTCATCTTTCCAAATAGGAAAATGGTTTATTAAGTAAAGAACGACTCATATAAATGTCAGTAATGCTAAACTGCGGCAGTTATTTATCTTGGTTAACGAAACATCAAAAACGTTGGCCTTATATTTAAATATAACACGCCAGTCTATTATTGGAAACCGGTGTTTTCCATTTAGATTTCTGAGTCGGCCGTATCGTCAGCAAATGCGCTATACCTCTTTGTAAAATTCGGCAAATTAGAAATAGAAATATTAGTATTATCTCATTTTTATAAACATTATGAAATACCTTGTAACATCCAAATATGAAAGATTTTTTGGTGTTGGTTTTCATAAGAGACTTTGGAAGGGTCCAATGAGGCTTGAGGGTGCCGTGTTACTTTTTGAGCCTTGTCTACTTCGCTCGTTTTTAGATAAACTTAAGGCAATCACGATTGATAAACAGTTTAAAGATCTCTGAAAAGATGCACGATATTTTATGTCTATTGCAATTACTGTGATGTTTAGAATAGCGCAGATAAGTCCTAATATTTCAAAAATTTCTTGGGGGTGGTCCCGCTCGCGGTGCTTCAGTGAAACTCCCGGCCTACACATTCAAATAACCCTAGCTCCGCCCATGACGTCTCTTATTCAAAGATGACGAACCTGGCTTCTTTCTAGATTGAATTAACAAGACTAGAATACGTTTATTCTATTGATATAAGTCCTAAAAATCAGAGGGGGGATATGATCCCCTGTGTAAAACGTATGATAAAACTGTTTGAAATTGTCATTTCATATACATATTGTAATGTCTAATTATTATTGGAGTTTGCCAATTATACAAAATACATTGTATCCCATATCTCCTTTGTTTTGTATAACCCCCCCCCCCTTTTCCATGTGAGTTACACTTCTACAGTGTGTGCCAACATAAAAATTAAATTAACTATGTCAAAATATTATCGGATAATCTTGAATATTAACAAAAGTTCTATAAATTATTGAATATCCCCCATATGTGACTTAAAACATGCGAGATGCAAGTTATATATATGTTGTCAAGATATTCGTGTTGACATGCAACTTATTTATATCGCCAATTTAATTCATGTTGACATGCAAGATAAATAGTTTGGCGTGCACCTTATATATATTATCATGGAACTTATTATATCGATATACACCTTTTTATGTCGACATGAAAGTTAATTTATGATGACATGCAATATTTTTCTCCATGTCAACTTAAAACATGTTGCATGACAACGTAAAAATTTTGCACATCGACATAATTCAATTGCATGTCGTCATACATACATGTATTTTGCCTAATAACAATTATCTTGCCTGTCAGCATAACTATTTTGCGCGTAAACCGAAGTAAGACTAAAGTTGCATGTCAGCTAAAGTAAGTTATGTTCTATGTCATCGTCGGAACCCACTGGTTTTCTCTCCGTTAAACTTCATTCAACGCAGTTTAACGGAGAGAAAACCCGTGGGTTCCGACGATAGTTCTATGTCTACATAGCTAAATTCCATGGATGTCCATGAATAACTTGCATTATGCATGCATATTGCCCGTCACATTCAACCATTTATAGATTTTAGTTTATTCTATTCCAATCATAATTAACTTTTTGGGAAATAAAATTGTGTTGCATGCTGACATAGTTAAGTATCTTACACGTGGACAGAATATGTAGAAAGGTAAGTCGCATGTGGGAGGGAAGAGAACTATGCCGTCACAGTTTAGGTATTCCGGTATATTTGATATGATATAATATTACATTATGTAATGTGTGTGTGTGTGTGTGTGTGTGTGTGTGTGTGTGTGTGTGTGTTACACTGAGATGTGTTCCATGTATACAGTCCTTCAAATAATATATAAGTATTGTACAAGTATACTTTTTGTCTCAATACACCGTGTACATGTATGTACATGTATTTGTGTTGTTGTATTGTACAAGTATACTTTTTGTCTCAATACACCGTGTACATGTATGTACATGTATTTGTGTTGTTGTATTGTACATTATTTTGTTCGTTGCTGTGTTTATGATGATATATTGTATATGTTGTTTTTGGTAGAAGTGGATATTTCACAACTGGTTTAAAATTCTGTTATTCCTATCATCTGCATTATGTAATAATTTCACAGCACAAAATACACGTATTGTGTTACATGTGGTATATTTCAGCTGAGTCAGCATATCACTTCTATTTTTATTCATGATGAGTATATGTTCATTACTTATATAGACAGTATATCTCAATCTTGCTTTGTATTTTTGTCATTTAAGTCATACATATTCATTTATTATAATCCCCTTTTCGACCCTAACTTGGAATATTAAAGCACATCCTATGATATATTTAAGCCGTCAAAAATTGTTTTCCCACAGCATGTCGGATTAGGCAGGTTCCACTGTACATGTACATGTATTTGTGGACAAATCATAAATAAATGCAACACTACTACAATTACACAGAGCTTCTGACCCCTGAAATAAAATAAAAGGAATCCGTAATGATGAAACTCACAAATATTCCCTGCATGTTGACCTACATATTTTAATAATTTTCGTGAATTTTGCCTAAATATGTTGACCTAATGATAAATGTTCATAAGTATTGCCTTTATGTTGACCTAATAGTAAATGTTCGTAAATATTTCCTATGTATTGACCTAATATAAGAGCTGTCCTTTTTCGTGAAATCAGTATATTACTATATCATCTCTACAACATGAATACGTTTACGCAATTTTAACCCAACAATATACGACCATATTAAAGCCCGAGTGGTATTTCAATAATCAAATTCATAAGATGAAAATCTTTATAAAACACTTGGACTTGCCCGACCGATGGCTGGCTTTCATAGGTCTTAGGTCTTTTAATCCTATTATTAAGAATTCTTTCTTGAACTTTATATCCATACGTCGTAAACATGGACATGCAAACTCTATTAATATGTTGCCATTTTTCAGTCAGCGTGAATATCTAGCTACGATACAAAGTTATGTCTAACAATAACATATTGCACTATATTACTGAAGAATTTAAAATTCAAAGCCCCCCAAAAAAATTTTTGAATGGCACTTTAGAAATATTAAATCTAACGGGATTCATATCAGGTCGAGTATTTTTGATCAACCAAATTTTAAAACGTTCCATATTTTTAGCATAACTAGCTTGTATTCGATTTTTTTCTCATTCTCTTCTTATCATACGCTAACATTGCCACCTTGCGCCATGTGCATACTGTATGCAGTTGCAAGGTGATTAACAATTGCTGGAACCGTAGTCGCATGGCAACCATGAACCCGATTTACCCGGCTTTGCGTTTTCTATCTCGGTTCCAAGCCTTTTTTACCTGAGATTGTTGTATACCAATAAGACTTTCACTTTTTTAAATCGGCTTGTATATATCGATCAGTGTTAGTTTCTCACATCAGACGGACTATTAAGTGTAAAAAAAAAAAAATTATCATGGAAGTTTCTCAAAGGCCCAGAACGACAGAGTAAGTAATATAATTTTCATTACAGATTGAATAATGTTTTTAAAAAGTAAAATTTTGAATTTATATCTCTGAGGTTATACATCGGGCATGAAATTTAGAGTTGAAAATTAACGCAACTGTTATACACATGAAAACAAATTTCTTCTGATTATGATCATACAACTTAACAAAAATATTCAAGTGTAATATAATAATGCAAGCCATTTTTATTTACTGCCAAACAAATTTTTATTCATAATTTGGCACATTTCTATTTTTCATAGTATACCTAGGCCTTCACAGGCACGGTTTCGTTGCGATAGAGATACAAACGAAAACCCCAACAGTGCACATATATATAAAATATTGATAACGATGTTCCCCTACAGCACTATGATTATTGATTAAACAATTGATAGTCATATTACTCTATAGACGTCTGACGTCATCGACAGGTCTTAACTACACTCGGTATTGTTTAACTGAAGTACAGACAGATAATAAAAGATTTATTTCACGCATTGACAGGCTATATATTTTGTGCCCCCCTCCCCCTTTCCTTCAATTTAGGATATTCTACAATTTATGTCTGTAATTATTTTCACCACGATTTTGTTCTCTTTTCACTTTTTTTCATGAGAAATTTGTTCTCACAGGTAATAATTTATTTAGAAAATATTGATAACACCTGTGAAGAATTGCTTTTCTTCAATAGATAAAACTGATTATATCAATAAAATGATGCATCACACGATGTGGTGCATTTCATTGAGTCGATTTAAAACCTTGTAAATCCTTCTTTTACGATCTCTGTTAAGAGAGGATTCAATTCAGCGACATTTGGCAAGCAGGGAGCAAAAGCTGGCCATAACGTACGATTTAATTATCACTTTGTAAGAGAAAAATATCATCCACGCATACTTTTTTTTTAAATGCATGTCTTTTTATTTCTCTGAAAGTAAATAAGATCCTTGGCAAGGTAAAAAAAAAAAAAAAAAAATACAGTCATAAATGTTTTTAAGCTGATAAAATAAGATGTAGACATTTTGGAGTTTGATCTGTTGGTGTTCGCTAAATTCTGTAACGCGATTAACGCTGTACATAAACCTTCATGTATTTACCATCTAGTATTTTAATTTGGGAGGGCAATGCTACAGGTGTACCAAACACTAGGAAGGGGGTTCTTGGTTCCGCTCCCGAAACAATCGCTACACCCAAATTAGCACTCACTGCGTCACCTGGCAGAGCTCTGTATGCACCATAAATCATCCAAGCAAAGTATAATCTTCGGTTCAGACCAAGTGATTAAAACTTGATAAATGATGTCATCTGGTTAAGTTTTCGTTTCTATTGAGATATCTGGGATGTCATTTAAGAAATTGACATGTTTCTTTGTTACAGGTTGGATACAGTATTTGTGAAAAACAATTTCAAATGAGAATTTTACATAACATATTGGCAGAGCTGTATCTATACTAATCAAGTTGCATACAAGGATGTCACAATCTTATCAATATTTGTCTTTGAGATTTGCTCATTTTTTAAATCAATTTTTAGATAGTGTCAAAAATATGGCGGTGATTGGGAACCATTCAAATATGGACTGTACTCTAAATTAAATACCTTTATATGTTATATGTTCTTATTTAACTACTGTATCATGATATCAATCCAATCAAGCCTGAAGCGTCAAAATAAGGGCACCCCTCAACCACGCCGCATTTTGAGAACCGAAATTTGAAGAAGAAGAAGAAAACGTACCGATCGAGAACTTTTTACTCTTACACAGCATTAGGTGAAGTACCGCGTATACACACACCACCAACTTTAGATGAAGTACCACTTATACACACACCACCAACTTTAGATGAAGTACCACTTATACATACACCACCAGCATTAGATGAAGTACCACTTATACACACACCACCAGCTTTAGATGAAGTACCACGTATACACACACCACCAGCATTAGATGACGTACCACTTATACACACACCACCAGCTCTAGATGAAGTACCACTTTTACACACACCACCAGCATTAGATGAAGACCACTTATATACACACCACCAGCTTTAGATGACGTACCACTTATACACACACCACCAGCTCTAGATGAAGTACCACTTTTACACACACCACCAGCATTAGATGAAGTACCACTTATATACACACCACCAGCTTTAGATGAAGTACCACTTATACACACACCACCAGCTCTAGATGAAGTACCACTTTTACAAACACCACCAGCTCTAGATGAAGTACCACTTTTACACACACCACCAGCTTTAGATGAAGTACCACTTTTACACACTTTAGAAGAAGTACCACGTATACACACACCACCAGCATTAGATGAAGCACCACTTATATACACACCACCAGCTTTAGATGAAGTATCACTTATATACACACCACCAGCTTTAAATGAAGTACCACTTTTGACCTATATATATGTATGACGTTCCGTCTTCGCTAGCCAAGAGTGACGCTCCACGGTGTTTCTCTTTTCAAATGAACCGAGAAACACCGTGGCCCATCACCCTTGGCTAGCGAAGATGGGTGAGCAAAGAATAGAGAAACACCATGGAGCGTCACCCTTGGCCAGCGAAGATTGACGCTCAACATGCTAAGCCATCAAGTCCACGCCTACTGTGACACGGGACTAGCTCCGTTTTAAGGTCATATCCAAAAGAATCGTGACGCTCGTTTCTAACGCCGGGACGTTTGACAAAGGAATATACACAGCCCTAGGTTTGACGCGGGATAGAGAGTCGAACCCAGGATATACCACTTGCAAATCAAACGCCCAAACTACTCGACTAAAGAGAAAAAAGTGCAAGAGATAGATCATTCTGATCTGTTGGGCACCAGAATCGTTCTTGGATCTATTAACCTAATAAAAGAAATGAAAGAATGATATGGTAGTATACTACGATATATTGTACAGTATTCGCTTTCCATTCTATTTGAAGCCCACTATAAAATTAAGCCTCTCTCGATCTTTGTACTTATCGCGTTTATTTATTTATCCTCGCAATGATTTTTCTTACACAAAATATTATTATTCAATTATCTGACACCACTTGAATAAAAATTTCCTTCTGAATAAAGATCTTTAAAAAAATAAAAAGGCTTTTAAACGAATTCTATTTGATTACATGCTAACTTGACCGCACCATTCTTTTATTCGGAGTTTTTCTCCCATGAGTAGAACTTTAAAAGCTGCCAAACAATCGAACACTTAAAAGTAATTGATTGCTACATTACGATTCGGTCTACATTGAAAACTCAACAAAAGTATAAATAAAAATCACAGATGAGCGCCGTGTTCCTTCATAATTGTTTGCTGTTGTAGATCTCTAGAAAGGTGCTAGACTTCATATAGAGCCTTCGTATATTCAATACAGGTATTAAATATTAACGCACGTGGTCTGTAATCTTTTGGGCGTGCAACGTTCGAAACGGAACATCATTGCAATTAGTTTTCACCAGTATACATATGTATGTCATAAAATAAACATGCATAGCAGGACAGGATCGGATCAAACTGATTATAAGAAGATCTAATTTAGCTCGTGTCAGTTAAAAGTATGTGTTCAATATGAATTTTTATGCATTCTGTTTATTCAATCGACTTTAATTTTTTATATAGTTAATGGAGATTCAAATAGCCACCATTATGTCATCATGTCCCATTTCTGTTTATATCTTTAGGTCAATTTACGCACCAACCCCAGATCTCGACCCCATTATTGAAAGCATGTCGAGATCTCGCGAAGGCGAGAGGTATTGTTTATTTGACACGAGAAAAAGTATTCAAATGTACACGCAATTCGCACAAAATCAGTTCTATTCTCTATTTTGACTTCAAACACAATTTCATCATTATTTTTCAGTGACAAATTGCTCGTTTGCGTAGGAGAGCTGAAATGATTTTGTTCGTCTAAAAATCACAAGATTGAAAAAAAAAAACTGTGCTCACATAAATACGTATATAGCAGCTTGTGTCACTGTACACTATGCTTTCTATTTATGGATGTCTTGGCCAATCCATGACCACGTTCAAATATAACTATAATTACCATGTGCTGAATATGTCTTAATTCACTTCAATGTAGCTGGGGTTTTTATTTGTGTTGTGTGCACCCACAGTTTATATCAATATCACTATATACACGAAATATACACTTCATTTTCAAAAGTTAACTCACATTCTCGGTATTGGAATATCTACTGAAATCCCTTTCTGAAATGGTTTCCTGAGGGTCTATCATTTCAGGTTACATCGATATCGCAAGGGCATGTAGTCTTATTCCGAAGAAAATAAGTTTCAATCATTAAATATAAGGAGTATAAAAACTATTTAGCGTTATATAGCTGAAGGTCATTCCCCGGCTTCGAACCACCTCATGATCACTCCAGCATCTTTTTTCATAAAAGTCATTGATTTCTGTTTTAAAAAAAAAATTGAACGTTTCATCTGTCTTTAAAAATTCCGCAAGAAATCTGATTAGTTTTTCTTTTGATGTAATTCAACACAAAAACTTAGAGGAAAATTCAATCATTGGACAAGAAAATGAAAGACGTCCTGCAGCTTACAGTCATTGATGTCTATCTTAGTCATTCATTTAAATTCAAAAAGATGATGAAGAAGAAAAAATTAAAAGATTAACGATTCAAGTTGAAAAGATCTAAAGTCGAGAGATTAGAGACATCGAACCCGACAAGAATATATTCCTGCATGGATGCATTCGAGGTATTGAATTGTCACCGTATTGTTTTTCGCGTCTATCGTCAGGCGTATTGATTGCCGACAGAAGAATATCAACAATTCAAGGCAGCGTATATATATGCTTACATATTCAATTCATGAAGATAAATACCCACCCAAAAGGGGCCCAGCGCAGTTTAATTACTTTGAAATTTAAGTATTTATACACAAGGAAAAGATTTTTACGAAGAATTTCATTCATGTCAAAATTTTCAATTTATATAAGACTGATGTGTTTTTTATACCCCATGCAACACTTTACATAATTTCAGCAATTACAAACTTTGGACCAAAAAAACCTATATTGCATATTCATAAAATTTAGTAGCACATACAAAAACTGTGCTAAAAATATATATGTAACACATAATATAATTCATAATTTAAAAATGTTTGAGATTGAAATCTTGGGGAAAGACTTCAAAACAGTAATCGCTTCCTTTTGTATATCAATGTTGCATGGCATTATGGTTTTTCTTCTACCAGTGCACTTTTCGAGTTTGTCTGACACTTTACTTACAAATGCGCAGTCTGCGAAGATTTAATCGCTGAAGTTTAATTAATTTAGTAAAATATTTGGTAACCGGATTAACACACAAACTGAAACATGATCTTTGAAATAAAATAACCCGCGGAGTCTGTCACTAGTTTTTAAAATCGTTTAAAGTAAAACCCACAAGGCCCCCGCGATAAGTTACCGTTATTAACAGATGGCCGGTCTCCCCCCATGCAGTGACTATTGAAATCCTTGTTCCGTTTCCATTGCATTACATAGCTACAAATGGCAACCACTAATTGATTACCATTTCTATGTTGTAAAACATATATTTGTTGACAATTTTGGATTTATTTGAAGTTATTGTGGTTGTATTTAAAATGAATGAAACTGGATTATCAAATGAAAAAATGAAGCGGTAAGGTTCTCGTATGATAAAAATTATCAGATACAGTGATTTTGTTTCTATAAAACTTTGAATATGTAACGATCAAGGCTGAGTCGAATATATCAAGGAGGACTATGATGTGGTCTTACAACAATCCATTGTGTCATTTATGGCTCCACTATTAGAATCTAATTTAAATTTAAACTATGCAATAGTCAAACCAGTCCTTATAAGACCATAAACTGAAAATAGTTTAAATCCAGATAACTTTTGAAATAATTGTCATAAACAATTTAAATTTTCAGTATGTGTTTGTATTGGATTTTTAAAAAAGAGAAACCAGCAGTTTTTAAGGTATAAGTACATGTAATCAAAATTTTGATTTAAGTCTCTTCTTAGTTTATCGTCTTGAGGTCTGGTTTTTATCTCCCCCCCAAAAAAAGGGGGGGGGGTCATTCTTTTAAAATAAGAATTATGTTATTATTATCGTCTGCACATACATTGTATGTAAATATTCTTGCATATCCCATAATGTACATCTACTTATTCAAATGAATTGGCATGTTTAACTCTATTTGGAAATTCATCAGGGGCGGATCCAGGAATTGTTGAAGGGTAGAGGGTCTACCATTAAGATTGGTTTTCAAAGGGGGGTTCCAGGGTCAAAATGCCTTATTTCTTACCGTTTTAGCAAACTTTTCTGACGAAAGGGGGGCTGGTTCCAACCCCCCGACCCCTACCCTCTGGAACCGCCACTGAATCAAGGTTTGTAACATAGGATCAAACTTGCTTACCAGGAAAGATATTTGAGTACCTGTTAGATTTGGAGCGAAAGTCCATATCACTCCCCTTTCCCATCCAAGCAGAATCTATAACATAAGAAATGTGACGTCATAAAATGAAGTTGCATCACATGAACATTGGCATCGTCGGTAACCCCGGTCGGTCTCGCTGTCTTTTGAGGTAAGAGACAGTGAGACAGACCTTGAGTCATATACCGACGGTGAAAAATCGGTCTTAAAACTGATGTACCAGCCATGTACCGTTAAAGTGACGTCACTGACGTATGACGCTAACAAAGGAAATATACTTTGAGGGACACCAATTCTATCGCAAGAGACATTTCACACGAACTTCCACACATTCAAATCTACTGGCAGATCCCCTCTTGCGATGGGATAACAATGTAAGCCCATCTTGATAATAAAGTGCCAGTCAAGATTTTTAGAGTTGATTGAAATTTGACCAACACTGATAAAAAAACAAATTGACATACAATAACGAATTATTTATTTTTGCAGTTTATAGATAAAAACGTGATTGTCTTGTGGAGCAAAACACTGTATGAGGGATAGGGGGTGGAGAAAGAAGAGAATGGTCAGGGATTAAGTGGAGGATAGGGAGGGAAAACCGGTTTACAAACAATGTATACAAATGTAACAACGAGTCATTTGTCAACATCAATGCAGATCTATAGAAATAAGTCGTTAATTATAAATATCATGTAAACAATTAAACTGTTATCAGGCAAAATGAATGTTATATATTATGCATGATGTTTAAAGACTCCAAAACTGAAAAGTTGCGGACAGTAGAATTTAATGATTGGTTCTCGGCAATAAGCTTTGTGTTAGTTTATGTAGAGGAAAACAGGTTTCTGTTGATTGATTGACCTCAATGGACTGCTCTTTTGGAATTTAATCGAGGAATGCCACCTCGAAGTGGTGAGGAAAGTTTTAGGAATTTTAACATCCATAAAACATTCATTTTCGTCTATTGTTTTGTTATTTTTAGGATGACCTTTTGGTCAAGGTACGATCCAATTAGGCAGGTGAAAGGATCCACAGATCACTGGGCCAAGTACAGACAAGAGGTAAACAAGGGGTAAAATTGTAGGCATGCGCAGTAACTGTAAATTACGAAATTTTTGAGGATACTTTAGTTTTGCGAAATATGCGTTGTCAGTTTGTATACTCGAACAAGGACAATTTTTTTGGCAATCAATCGATTTATACGAGGAAAAAATGCATATTCTTAATATTGCAAAAATATTTCAAAAATGAAAGTAGATTTACTGTATGGGAAATGGTAGAGTATGTTAGCTAAACTATGAATAGACTAGTTTAACCCAACCAACTGTACTGTAAAAACTTAGATTTATACATTAGGTCCATAGCCTATCAAATTGTACCCCAAATATATATGTACGATAGTTCATTTTTACTCGTATTTTATGTTTTGTGTTGAAATGTATTTTCAGATGTTCAGTAGTTGCAGAATTTTTTATTATTATTTTTTTTTTATGATTTTCAACTTTGAGCCAGATCGAAAATTTTATTAATTGCAATATACCTGAATACAGAATACACACTAGAGGCCCAAGTATTAACCCAGAACTATAAATTTGAAGCGATTTAACCTAATTCAAAGCAGGTGGTGTTGTAATGATTGAATTATCACCATTTGCTATACAATTCTCTATCTGGGACAAATTTCCAAAAGAAAAACTGTCAACACTCTCAAAAGATTTGCCATTATTTGCTTTTATTCCCGCCGGCCAGGTCCAAGTGGTTTATTTGTTCTTTTCAGAAAAAAGTAAAAGGTCCTTTTAAATGGTTTGAAAATTTTTACAATAAAAGCGCAATTAAATTTAAAGAGGTGAGTTATCGGGAAACCTCTGGCAATCTGTGACAAATGCGGCGGACCAAAATCACGCAGACGACATTGGCAAATATTTGTCTATGGATCAGATTATCTGCAGCTATTCTCTCGATAATATAGCTGTCAAAAGATTTTCATGCCCCCTTTATACTAGTATTGAAACGAGATAATGAGAGAAACAACCGTATTAACTTAGCTGTTCTACATATAGTAGTCTGAAATACTTTCCAAATAGGTATACACACATACTTATAATACATGTATGCATTTACTTAACATGTTGATGTACAATAGGCAGTTTGATTGACTGAGTAACATTCTTTCAGTTTTAGTTTAAAATTCGATCTTTATGACATCAATTAAAAGCGTTTTTTCGAGTAATGAATAAGATCATGAGGAGTAAATCTTAACAGCAAAGTACGCCATCAAGATACACCACGCCTCGGTGTGAATTATACGCCGCTTCGCAGTCTAGAAGAGTAATCTGCACCAAACCATGGTATAACCCAAGGACTTACTTTGCTATTAATTGAAATTCATTTCTCAATTACGCTGATCTGCTACAAATCTGTTAATCTATGACAAAACATATAACGCACGTGCACATTCGAGGAAACGGTTTTGCTAGCTATATGCCTAATGCACTAGCTACTGCTGGTATTTACATGTATCAATCAAACAAAGTTGTATATCAAATTCTTTTCAACGATCATACTGTTGAACTACCACATGTCCCTAATATATCTCTAACACACACTGTAGTTAAAAATCCGTAATCTCATAAGCTATCATTAGGGATCAGTCACATTTGTTTCTTTACAACGAGATTAAAACGAAGATTATGGAGGATTTAAATTTCTATCAAACAATTGTTCGCCCCTTCAGCTCCGGTTACGGCATTGTTTGGGGACTGAGAATACACATTCCCATAGCTAGAACGTTATACGCCGATAAGTAGTGACACTATCATTATAAATTAACTATCGTCTGTTTTCTGTTCAGACAGCATTGTTGTAAAGCCCACGCGGGGTAGATACACAACACTCACATGGTTAAGCGTCTTCAATGTTTATAGCGAAACACTTTTTCTAGATAATACGACTCTGCACAATTCTCAATGTTTATGTATCGCCGAGATCGAAAATAATCCGTACACAAATGTAACCTTGAGCATATCTTTTGAATCAGGAAGATATTTCGTTCTTGATAAACTGGAAGGTTAAGATCGGAGCCTCTTCAAGGTCAGGGTGAAGATTATACATGTATGTCAAGGTCAACACTCACATTCTTCACAACAGGTTCCAGCAACAGTCAAGCCTGCATTATCTGCTTTGTCTCACAAATACATATTGACAAATGTTCTAGCCGCAGGGGTGATAAACTCGGGGGAGAGGGAGGGGTCGATGTAACCATTACTAATTCACTATGGTGTTAACTAAAACTTACTTCTACTTAAAAACATTCAATTTTTCTCTCTTTTTTTCAGACAGGTAATCATTTAGAGCTAATTGGACGTGAGTATGCAAGCAATACAAATTAGAAAACGTATGCACTATTCATATTAAACAGCAGCAAAACGGCACACAGTCACGATTTCCATAATGGGCTGGTAGCCTTCTGTACACCGGTAGTTGTCAATGACGTTCGTCGAAAAATGACGTCAGATGTCACATCTTTCTACATGTACACTTCTACAGTTCTGCTATTCATTCACCAGAAATCAGTTAATGAAGCTACAGAAATGATAAATCGTTTTCAATCGACCATCCAATGCTGGTGATGGGTTTCCATGTTTAAGCTTTATTTTAACCGCTCAGTGATGGTAGATGACATTGTATCTGCGAATGAAGATAGATCTAGGGTAGCCTGAACGGATTCATCTTCGGTAGACATTTAGAACTTGTGCAATTCAAACGTCACAAGTTTAATATTTCTTTTGCACACTTTGATATGTATCTTCTAATGTTTTATAAGATACCTGTAATTCTGTTCAATGAACGCCATTCATGCTACTCGGAGGAGCTAGATTGCAACTTTTAGAAAATAAGGGAAGCAATTCTGGCTCCTTGGGTCTATTTTTACCTAAATCTGCTCACTGGTTGGACTAATTCACTTGTGTGTATATTTTAGATGACTGTATATATTGTATTGTAATATGTGTAATCAGGAATGGTGATGGGTACAAATTGTGCGCTTCTCGATGGACCATGTTCATGATTTTGCTGTTCTGCTATAAAACCCTTGTCCGGATTTTGGTGTAAGTTTTGAATACATAAATTTGAATTCTGAATCATCACAAGTAATTATTTCCAATTTTGAAAAATAAAGACTAAATACATTTATTCATTTATTTATTTATTTATTTTTTTTTTTTTTTTTTTTTTGAAGAACTGCAATATTTCTTCGGAAACTTTGTTGTTGTGTGTGGTTAACTTTGATATTATGTGTTTGATACTAAATGTGTGGGTAGAGCTACGTGTAGTTTGCGGTTCGTTATATTGAAACTTACAGCAACCGGACAACAGACCAGTAAAAATCATGACACATCTAATGTTTTACAGCGCACCGCGCTCAACAAAGGGCCAGGGTTGTTAGTTACGCACAGGGTAGAAACATTCCTTATAAAGAGAAAACTTTTGATGAATTGGTTGTAGATGGTTTACGAGGTACAATGCCCGGTGCATATTCCAGTAGCCGTCCCAAGAGCACTTTTAACAAAAACCATTATAGGAATGTGTTCTCTGAGCGAGCCAAAGAGGGCTTCCGGTACTGGCTGATACAACGTCCTAAACCTACAAGTTGTAAGTATTAAAACAGAAGTGTGTCATAATCATAATATATGTAAACCGGAAGTGTGATATATGTTAACCGGAAGTTGTGGGCTTGTGGAAAAGAGTGTTAAAAAGTAAATGGGTTTTTGTGTGGGTAATGAATTAATGAAATCTATACTTATCACTTTGGAAGCTTAATATGACATGTATATGTATTACAATAACATCGATATTTGTGTCACTTTTTTGAGGAATTTGCATGTTTAGTTCTAATTTGAATTTGAAGATTGTTATTAATATATTAATCAGAACGGAAAAAATATAGCAACTGGGACGATGTATCGGATGTAGTTAATAGAGCTTGCTTAATAATGAATTGGGTCACTGTAAGGAAAAGTCAAAGTACTTTATTTTTAAGTTGGACAAATGAAGTAGTAATGCAGAAAAATCCAAACATTCAATACTGTACCAAAGTATTGTCATTTATATTTGTTTAGCTGCCTGATTAATCAAATTTCAAATTTCTGTGATCTGTCACATGGTCCACAAACAGATCATTCGAGGACAACTTTTAGACTATTTTTGTTCATCGACGACCAAACTATTTGTTTCCTTAATTCAAAGGACCCTTTTCATTTACGCCAATTTGAGAACGTTTTCTGTATTTTTTTTCATACAATGATCAAAGGTCCCAAATTTTCTCATATTTTGATGACGTATTGCAAAATAATGTAATTGATGCTTCGTCCATAGAAACTGACAATTATTATTACAATTTTACCAAACTTATACTCTTGTTAGTAATGAACCTGTTAGGTATAATGAAGAAAAAGAAAGCGTTCTCAGTTCTGCATGTATTTATAACTGTTGCTGCTTCACTAAATTGTGTTTTGTTGTAGTCGGAAAATACGGAATGGGTTCATATAAAACAGTTCTAGGGATTGGAAACGCTCCGAGGTCGTGATGTGAGTCACGTGGTCTGTGTCATTCAGAAGTGTTTGATTGATTTTCGTTCGTTTGTAATGTCATAAGTATTAACTTTTACATTTTTAAATGTAATTTAGTGATGTATATGTGTGCACACTATGAAAAATAGCATATACTAGATAAAAAATAAATTCTTTATTGTGTAAAATATATTATTAATTTGATTATAGTATTATTTGTTTCTACTGAGTTTAATATGATCCATGCATTGGACAAGTTTATCTATAATTAGGGCCCCGTGCCAAAGATCTGGGTGATTAACGTTTTTATTCGTCTGTCTGTCATCCCCTCCATCAATCTCCCCATAACGCTTTTACGTACTCGATATCGTCAGAAGTTTGAAATACATAACCGTCATATCTTTTATATATTTAATTATCTATTCATACACTGTATACATTTGCAAAAAACAAAGAACAAAAAAAAAAGAAAAAGAAAAAAAAGAAACATACAAAATAATTATAACAAGCTGAATGGATGTTTTTGAGAAAGGTTATAGGGAGAAAGTCCTGTACTGAAATTTTATGCATGTAGAACTATTTGTGTATAAATATGTTTGAATGGGTGGTGAATGAGAAATGTGAATGTGAAATGCAAAATTTCATGGGTATCACACTAAGTTATTTGGTACTGTATGCATATATATTTCATTGGAAAAATGCAAATTTAAAAAAAAGATAGTGAGAGATAGAGAAAGGGAGTTGCATACAGTCATTGTGTAATACATTAACAATTGAACATATATTGGGGGGAAAATCAATGAAATAATTGAATAATTGATTCCAGCAGGTGTCAAACATATCTTTTTTACCATTATTATATGCAATATGTTTTTGTGTTTCATATTTTGATACATTCACATTTCCAGCGTTTTTGTCTCTGACACCTTTACTATACTGTTCATAATGACAGCCATTTCTGCGGAACGCACTGCAGTTGTAGACAATACTATCATGAATCTTAATCAATGTAGTACGTCTAAATAACTAATAGGGAATGGCGACAAAAATGAAAATAGAATATAAGCATAAGAAAGAAATCTTACTTTTGAAAATACATGTCGGGTTTGAACTACTAACATGCTTTATGGAGTACGCAGGCGTCGCAGTTCATACCCTCAGGTACTTTTAAAAGTGAAAATCATGTGTTATACGTGTACCTGATAGCTAAAGGAAGACACTTGTCCACATTTTGAGGTCAGTTTGTCAAAGGACAAGGTCGAATTCCCCTATAAGAGGCACCAGTCTCAACATTTCCTGTTTGGCGGGGCCCTGATTGACTTTCTAGTATTTTCTAGTTGTTGTTTTTTTTCTTCTAATTTTAACCTCTTTGATATTTCTTAACATTATTTTCATTTTCAGTTGGAAAATACAGCCTTGGTGCCAATCATTCAGTCATAGGATTATGTAATGCTCCAAGAACTTAATTTATTAATTATTTATCATTTAAATTTATTTTTCAACGCACTAATCTATGTATACATGTATCTGGTTTTATTGTATCTGTAAAAGAAACGAATACTAGTGTTATGTTATTTAAAATTGTGATAAAAAGCGGGAAATGGTTCATAAATTAGTTTTGCACATCCATTTTGTCGCCACGGTGTCTGTCGGTGCGTGAAGAGCCCTTGTGTGGCAGCTTGCCATGAAAAGATCGAATCTTTCTAACGTGAATGATCGATATTTCTGCTAGGACTACATCAAAAAAGAAATTATGTTGTGGTTGAATTCAATTAATTACTTTTTATTGTTATGATTTTTGTCTCTTCTAAATTTTTTGGAACGACATTCTTACCACCGCAGTATTAGCTTGTATATATGCATTGATCGAGTTTAGACATTTGCATGATTTAGATAATTTCTTCGTTGTATTAGGTTACCTCGTCATTTTTTTGTATACATGTCATAAATAATGCAATTTTGCAATAAAAGAACTATAATATGCATGCGTTATGTTGTTTTTAACATCATTTACAGAATGAGTGAACGGCTATCGGTTTAACTCGGTGCTTTCTGGTGTGACCTTATCAGCTGTCTGTGGCCCATAACTAAAAGGTTCAACTGAGGTCTATTAAGTCGAATTTTAGTCTGTTATGGTCAAAATAACAGAATGCCAGCAAACATCATCTACAAAGAATTCAAACATTTAACAGTTTATTTACAAATACATCAATAAACAAAACATGTTTGTAAAACATATATGCCCCCATGGTGCAAAATTGAAAAGGGTTATACACATGCGTCATTTAATTGATAGTAGTATCGCCAATTCAAAATATTGAGCAGACAATATCTTCCTATGTCAAGAGTGGATTGATTATGTGACCTAAAAATCATTAGGGGTCATCTACTCCTTCTGCTATACCAAGTTTAGTGTCAATTAGGAAATAATTTTTAAATTATAGGAGACAATATATTACTATGTCCAGTTTAACCCTTGACGTTTGACCATGTGACCTCAAAATCAATAGGTCATCTTCTCCTGAAGAAGTACCAGTGCACCAAGTTTGATGTCTTTCAAGCAACGGGTTCTCAAAATATTGAGCGGACAGTATATTCCTATGTTGAGTTTGACCCATAACCTTTGACCATGTGAACTCAAAATCAATATGGGTCATCTACTCCGTATGCTGTACCAGTGTACTAAGTTTAATGTCAATCAAACAAATAATTCTTAAAATATAGGAGATAATATATTACCATATCCAGTTTAACCATTGACCTTTTTGACCATATGACCTCAAAATCAATAGGGGTAATCTTTTCCTGAAGATGTACCAGTGTACCAAGTTTGATGTCTCTCAAGCAAAGGGTTTTCAAAATACTGAGAGTGAACAGTATATTCCTATGTCCAGTTTGACCCTTTACCATGTGACCTCAAAATCAATAGGGATCATCTTCTCCTGAAGAAGTACCAGTGAACTAAGTTTGATGTCTGTCAAGTAAAGGGTTATCAAAATATTGAGCGAATAATATATTCCTATGTCCAGTTTGACCCTTGCCCTTTGATCATGTGACCTCAAAATTAATAGGGGTCATTTACCAAGTTTGATGTCTGTTAAGCAAAGGGTTACCTAGACATTGAGCGGACAGTATGTTCCTATGTCCAGTTTGACCTTTGACCATGTGACTCGCAATTTCAAAAGGGTTCATCTTCTCCTGAAGATGTACAAGTGTACCAAGTTTGATGTCTGTCAAGCAAAGGGTTCTCTAGACATTGAGTGGTCAGAATATTCTTACATGTATAATAATAATATATAAATATAATAATGTATGTCCAGTTTGCCTTCCCGTGGGGATCTGAGTTAGAATAGGTCCTCAGTACCCCCTTGCTTGTCGTAGGAGGCGACGAAATGGGGCGATCCTTCGGATTAGACCACAAAAACCGAGGTCCCGTGTCGCAGCAGGTGTGGCACGATAAAGATCTCTCCCTTCTCAATGGCCATAAGCGCCGAGCATAGACCTAAATTTTGCAGCCATTCACTGGCAGTGGTGACGTCTCCATTTGAGTGAAATATTCTCGAAAGGGACGTAAAACAATATTCAATTAATCAATCAATCCAGTTTGACATTTGACCTCAAAATCAATCGGAATTATCTACTCTTTGGGATGTAACAGTGTACCAAGCTTAATGTCTGTCAAGCAAAGGGTTTTCAAGATATTGAACGGACAGTGTCTTCCTAAGTCCAGAGTAGATTGACATTTGACTGTTTGACCTGAAAAACAATAGGGCTCCTTTTCTACTCATAACCAACGCACATATGAAATATTACGATCAACTGAATGGATTTCAAGATATTGAGCGGAGAACATGTGGTCTACCGACCGACCGACGGACAGGTGCAAAGCAATATGCCCCTCTTCTTTGAAGGGGGGGGGGCATAAAAATATTATCAAATCATAGTACGTCTAAATTGTCCGATGCTGGTTTACCGCCAATCTGAATATAAACTGTCACAAATCGATCGTGAAATCCAAACCCCGGATCTAAACGTTCAAATGTAATTTTACCACAAAATTCATATTAAGATGAAGTTTCCTATTCCATCCTATTTACGATTCTGGTAAACAGTTACTTCATCTATATATTGATTTTAATCAGAACGTCTAGTATCTTGTCTATGTCACAAGTGTCAATTAAATACAAAAATACACACACACATTTTAAACATTTTGAATGACAATATCAAAAATCAATTCTCCACAATTCAACAACTGAATATTTTTAAAAATATCAAAGCAATAATACTGAAACTGAAATACAGTATATCCATAATACTCTTGATAAGGCAAATGCAATAACATCATTATCTTTGCCTTTGATGTGTTTAAAATCAATATCATACTCTTGTAACAATAAACTCCAGCTTGTGAGTCTTTGATTCTTGTTTGACATTTTATGCAAAAAGTGAGAGAGTTGTGATCCGTAAAAACGAGAATTGGAGGCAAAGTAACATTCAAATAAACACAAAAACGCTGTAAAGCTAACAACAAAACAAGACGCTGTTTTTCAATGGTTGAATAATTCTATTGACATTTTGTAAGTTTCTTTGAAATAAAGAGGAAACAACTCCATCTACATTGTCACTATGTTGTCGAAACAAAGCAACACCTACTACTACATCACTAGCATCTACAGTAAGTTGTTTAGAAAAATCTGGGACTGAAAGTACTGAACTACGCATGAGGACAGATTTAATTTAATAAATTTATTCAACTCAGTCCTTTATCCATTTAAATTTAACCTTATTTTGGGAAGTGGACCAACTATTCAAGAAAAAATTGGACAAAACCAGTTATGCCCAAAAATTTCAAACTCTTTCTTGTTTGAAGGAATCGGGAACTTTGCGATATCTTTCACTTTAGCCGTGATAGGTGTTACGTAACCTTAACCCAATTTATGACTAAAATATTCTACAGTAGGATGACAAATGCAGCTCTTCGCAAGTTTGCTTTAGCCAGGATATCGAAGAATACACGAATGATTCGGCAATGTCCATCCGATATATCGCTGTAGATGATAGCATCATCAATGTTAGCTGCACATCCTTGAAGGTCATGAAGAAGTAAATCATCCTCTGGAAGGTAACTGGAGCATTGTTCAAGCAAAGAGGCATCACTTTGTACTGGAAGAGTGCATTTGCAGTCACAAATTCAGGAATTTCTTTGGCTCTTTGATTTAATGGTACTTGTCAGTAACCTTTCAGCTTGTCGAATTAATGACAAATTTTGCATTTCCAATTTTGTCAATACGGTCATCGATTCTAAGAATCAGATACGAGTCTGCTTTCGTGACAGAATTCACATTTTTGAAGTCAGTACAAAATCGGTAGGTACCATCAGGTTTCGGTACTAGAATGGAAGGTGAGCTCAGATCAATAATGTCAATGCCCAACATGTACAGCACTTCTGTTCTGAAGTACGGTAATTTCCATGGATTCAAAACATAAGGATGCTGTTTCATCGGCCAAGCTTCACCCGCTATAACATCATGACCAGCAGTATTGGTCGTCTTTATTGGAACACTCATTAATATTGAAGGATAATTAGCTATGAGATGTTGAACTTGTACTTTCTGGTGTGAATTTAAATGTCCAAGTTTGGCATCAAGATTTGCAAGAATTTCAGAGAAGCGGACATTTTTCACTAGTTTCTACTGTAATGTCATTTTCAGTACAATCTTGAATCTTTTAACATTTGTCAAAGTGGAAAATTTCGGTAACATCTATCAAATTACTCTTTCAACATGTTAATGTGACAAAATCGGTTTCCATTACGCCAGTCAGATATCTTAACTACATAGTTCACAGAACTAACCTTGCTTTTAATTTCATATGGACCACAATATCTGGCCTGTAATGAATGACCAAGAACAGGCAAAAATACAAGAACTTTATCACCTGGTTTTAAAACTCTGTTCCTGGCATCTCTGTCGTACCAAACTTTCATTTCGGCTCTTGAGATTTTCTTGTGCATTATAAAGTCTCTCTTTGAAATTAGATACATAGACTAACAGATTAAGAGCACTAGTTTCAGTCAGCCATTTCAAAGGACCTCTAACTGTATGACCAAATACTAATTCACAGGGATAGAATCCAAAAGACTCCGAAGTGTTTCTCGAGCAGCAAATAAAAGAATGTGAAACCCTTCATCCTAGTCTTTATCATACTGGTAGCAATACGTCTTTATCATAGTTTTAAGGGTGTGATGAAAACGTTCAAAAGACCCCTGCGACTCGGGATGATAAGCAGTAGACTTATAGCGCATAACACCTAACTCACGCATGACCTGTTGAAACAACCCTTACATAAAATTCGAACCTTGGTCTGACTGAATGGTCATAGGCACTCCTCTAATTTGGTTTACCAACCATCTGGCAAACATGACACGACTTGCACAATTCAGAAACACCCTTTCTCAAATTGGGCCAATAAAAATGAATCAAAATAAAATGACTCAAAATTCTATTACAAGTCGTATTGACACCTAAATGACCTGCCATGGGTGTGTCTTGAGCTAAACTCATGATGTCCCTACGATATATTACTTGGACCACTATCTGATGAACACCACGCCATACTTCATCCTGGGGTGCAATAGGTTGTCGCCATTTTCGCATACGAATCCCGACTTTGAGGTATTAGCACTCTCCGACTTTGGCGGCCTCTTCTGGCGGACGTGTCCTCTTGCTCAGTTGGACAATAGTAGGGTCTTATTTTCCTCCGACAGTAACTGCTCTCTACTGTGGGTGCCCTTGTCCTGGTGTAACTGCAGTGGAGACTCGCTGTTATATGGCTGTATGTTTTCACGTAAATTACCATCAGGGTAAAACAGGAAAATGTAACTGGGGTCAATTTCATGAGATTAACCAACTGTCATAATACCAAGGGGTTGAATATGGTAAGCCTCGATTTCTTTTTCTGGTCATCGATCTTGTAACAGCACAGACTGGATAAAAGTCGTCGTCTTCACCATCGGACGCGACATTCAAAGTGATTTTCTCACAAACTATGGGATCTGGTAGAGTTTTGCCACCAGCTAAAACCGTTGCCTAGCAACAAAGAAACGCATTGAACAAGAAACAAGAAGAGTAGGTTGAACACCTACGATGTGGCCCAGTAAATTTGATTTCAGATAAATTCAATGTAGGGAAACATCAATGACGCCTAGCTCCACACCTGGTAATGAAATAATTTCCCCAACTCAAAACAGTTGATACAATCCGTTAACATTAAACTAAATACTTATGTACTTTTACTTTTCAAATTAAATAGATTTAGTATATCCTGCTATGCTTTTAGAGTTTGTCCTTCTTGGACTATTTCCATTTATCTCGTTCAAATATGGAAATCATTACCAAATATGGAGACAAGTCAAGATCAGATGATTTTCATCGATATGAGGCAACACGTATACACATAATTATGTACAAATAGTATATAGGTCAAACAGAGAGAAAATAAGGAGAACAGACAATATCACTGATTTCATAAGTTTCTCTACATTCCAGAATATAATGAAATTCATCTCCAAATTGATTACAATGTAGATTCTAAAATAACGTTCATTTCTTTGAATATTTCTTCATCTGCCTACATCGACAGGAAGTAGATGGTTTGTAGAATTTCTGAATTTAACAATGACTTTTTGTAACTTTCTTAGTAACAAGAGGCCCACATGCCTAATTAATTGGTCACCTGATTTTTTTTAAGGTGTCGCTAGCCCCAAGGGCTATGAACTGCACTAGTACTTCGCGCTGGTATAGTTTTCATGAAGCTATCTCATAACGAAAATTGCAATGCAGTAAACAGATAATAAAATTTTGAAATATGGGAGAAGGGTAAGGAATGAATGGACATTGGCAAAATAATTTGGGACAAAAATAACAGTAAGATGCTGAACGAAAATGTATGAACTTTTCACAGTGAGGAGAGGTGACAGGGAGATTATTAGTATGTATGTTTATAGCTTGTTTGGGGTGAAGTTGCTTTTGTTAGAGAAAATGTGTAACAAATCGGAATACAAGAAATGAGTGACCAGAGGTCAAATATTTATATACATTATTTACAAGAGAGAAAAAAAGAAATTAAAAATATGCAAAATCTTAGAGGTAAAATTGGATATGCAATGTTAAACTAAAGAGTTTTTTTTTTAATGAAAGCATTGTGTTGTTTTCGAATTTGAATATAAAAGTAATGTCAACAATGCGTATATTTTTCAAATGTAACAAATAAGGTAAGGAATTCGGGAACATGTACGGAGGTATAAATGTGAGGAACAGATCTAGAGGTAGCAGTCTTCAGCAGCTGATACAGACTTTTGTCTCTGACTTCCATTTATACAGGTCAGACACTTTGTACACTTGTACATTTCTGAGATAACTTAATTTTCAGATGGCTCATTTAATGTTTGCACTTTTATAATAATGTTTTATTGTGTACTAGGTATGACTGTGTATTATTCATTGTAATCATTAATCATAAAAATGGAATGTTTTAATAAAAGAGTAGTTGATACCAGGCTATTCCAGCCTGCGGAGCACACTGGTCTAGAGATGCGCTAGTCCTTGGAGTCTAAATTATATTGCGAAAGTCAATAAAAAGGCTGGAGTCAACTGTAAATGACGTGCAGGAATGGTACAATAGTTCCACTTGTCAAGAATTGCACAGCCTGGTAAAGTGTGAAGTCCTGAGTTATTCCCCATTGCCTACATCCTCTCACTGGGTAGAGTCTACCCTCTCACTGCCATAACTCGGCGAAAAAGGCACACAGAGATCCCGGACTGTCATACGATTATATGTTTGTTAAGCTTTGTGTCATAGCTGATTTAACTATACTTCTTCAGTTATTAGTTTGTATATACAGAAGTCGAAATCAGTTATGGGACGAAATTCAATATGATATAATGCACTAACGCGTATCATGAAGTATGTCGGTGTAACATTAGATAGTGACCCCGTTGAAAAACGACCCCAGGGGTCATTTTTCATCGATTGTTTTCATCAATTTTTAACGTTGAAAATTAACCCAGACCTTTAATAACTACCCTTCCAAAGCGTGAAATTTTGACCCTTGATAAAAAATTACTCTTAGACACGGTATCTTCAAGAGATCATTTCTGGTGTGGTCAAATTTCAACATTGAAAAATTACCATCAAAGTACATTTTATTGTTTTCTGTACAGTCCACATCTCGGACAAGTGGTGGGGTCAATTTCCCAAAATAAACAAAATTGTTCCTCTATTAACGTAAGGACAATTTTCATTGGTTGAAATAACGAAGGTATCCGGTGATGCCTAATATGATTCACTAGTGTGTTAAATAACACTGTATGGCTATTCAGGACCTGCCCTAAAGTCAAAACTCTGCAGGGGTTCAAAATTCAAAATTCCCTACCCTGGGATCATTAGCATTAAAGAAGCATCAGCGGATAATTTCGTTATTTCCAACCAATGTTGTGTAAATCATAACTTCATTATTTTTCTTATTTAAGGTAATAAGGTATTATATCAAAGAAACCAAATGTTTTCAGAAATGTGCTTTTTTGTGTTAAAATCAGTTGTTTTCCCCCAACATGAAGAATTCTAACATATTCATTGGTCATATTTTTTCGATGTAATCTTGTATAATGAATCATAAAATATGGAATTGTTTATTTTGTCATTTTTTGCTTGATATAAACGTTATTCATTGTTTCCAGAAATCTGTGATTTTTCATGTAAAATCAGTCGTTTTCCCAAAAATGATTAATTCAAATATGTTTATTGGTCATATTTTTTTCAGTGTAATTTTTTAGATAGTGAATTCTAAAATATGGAATTGTTTGTTTTGTTGTTTCCTGTCTGATATAACAGTTATTGATTGTTTCTAGAAATCTGTTGTTGTTGTTGTTGTTGTTTTTTTCCCATTGCCCCGAAATTCAGAGAACGTACGAAAAATAATCTAAAGATGGTTGAATTTGGTGACACTAATCGCAATCGATCAGAGCAAGAGTAAGGTAGAGTGTTTTAATATTGCGCAAATTTTGGCCTTTAATGCCTTCTCTCTCTCTATCTCTCTCTCTCTCTCTCTCTCTCTCTGGTCCGTGTTTGCCTAACTATCTATTTTGCATTGCTTATAGGATTAATGAGATTGATCATTGTTCGTTATCTCCACCTTTCATGCATATATGAGTATGACCATTGTCAGGAGGAATCAGCTGTCAGGATCCCATAAAGTAACTTACATATGGTCATACTCTTTGACAGAGTTTCAAATATTGATGGTTGTGTAATTTCTAAAAAGAAAATAAAAAATCTTATAATGACCCCTTTCCCCCCGACCTTTTCCCACTCCTTCAGTTCAACGTTCCTGTATATATAAAGAGAAGAAAGAAGCGTATACGTAGGCAAAAGAAATCCGTAAAAGTGATTTCAACTTGAGGATCTATAGAGTCGTTTTATTCATTTGGAGCGATATTCAGATAAAGAAAATATTGAGGAAGCTCCTTGTTCCGAAATCAGCTGTGATTTTTAAATATCTAAGCCAAAACTAATAGTGCCATCAAAATGATATTTATCATTATTTCAGAGAATATCATTGACACAATTCATCTCCTACTGGGTGTGTATGCGCTCCTAGTATTTTGCTATGAAAATCATCTGATTGGGTCTTTTACACTAGTATTTACAATGGGGAGCTTTGTTTCTTCAACAAGCATATATGAAGATGAAATCAGATCAATTAATGGTGTTGTATTGCAGATTTGTCCTGTCTTCGTATAGGTACGTGCAGCTTAGGTTTGAAATTCTGTTTCCGTCATTACTGAATATACATGTAGGTCGTTTTTCACACGATAACTGCATGGGCTGGTGGTTTTTCAATACACGCGGTATATGTACATGTATTTGCTAGTTTAGTTTGGTTCTGTTTAAGTTTCATTCAACTTTAAGGGTGGGGGGGGGGGGTGGGGCACAAGTGAAAGTCAAGTATTACCCAAAATACTCGGCCATTATTGGTGCCAAATCTGTAGTTTTACTCACATTATTTGTAAATTCGCCACTACAAAATCTTGTTTCTTGCCTTTAGAAAGTCATAAGAAAACGACCTCTTGGTGGGGGGGGGGGGGGGGGGGGGGGGGGGGGGGGAATAAAGGGGAAAATAAAAAGTACATGTATATATAGATTTCTTGACTATTAATGACATATATAAGCAAAATATTTTCAATGCACTGTTATAAGTCTTCGAAATTGTGTGTACATATATACATACAAATTACCGGTGTATATACTAGCATGTAGAATTAT
The DNA here is from genome assembly GCF_947568905.1 of Ostrea edulis. Classification (NCBI taxonomy): domain Eukaryota; kingdom Metazoa; phylum Mollusca; class Bivalvia; order Ostreida; family Ostreidae; genus Ostrea; species Ostrea edulis. The sequence continues at coordinate 46,915,640 of NC_079170.1, forward strand.
TATCATAGTTTGCTAAAACCTTGATGTTTATGATAAGAAAATATGTTGTGTACACTAAAAAGTCTTCTAGATAAATCTCAAGAGAATATAAAATTATGAAGAAAATTACAGTACTAGCTTTCTTTCCTCAAAGAGAGATAACTTTTAAAGCTCAATATACGAATAAAGAAAAGCACTATATATATCCTAAATAGAAAGAGAGAGAAAAAAACCAGTCGAAAACCAGGCAATATGCGATGTTATATATATATATATAATATTATCATTGTTATTCTGTTGTGCTATGATAGATCTCCCCCTCCTTTTTTTTTAAGGTTTTTAACTTCATATTCTTAAAATATATAAATATAGAAAAAACACCCTACAATATCCCAAAACAAAGCAGGAAACCTAAACATCTCAATGTTGTATCTCTTTTAAAAAAACAAGTTGTAAATTCAAAGTCTTAAATGCCATTTATTTTCCACTGAAATGCATGGAATATTCTGTCATTTGATTTCCTTCAAAGAATATTGGTAATGTAATAACCGAGTTTTCAACATATGAACAAGATATCATACATTACATGTAGCTTGATACAGTAAACATCCCAGGAAAATCAGCACATTAGGTATGTTGCCAATGACCTTTGCTATTTAATCTAGTATCTAAGACTAAATGAAAGGAAATATTCTGAAACAATAGTATAGAGCTCCAGACGAAAATGGCATATAAACAGAAACTGTGTGTACTGATGCTGAACATTACAAAAAAACTTACAAAATTAGCATTCTGTACATGTGATTTTCAATATAATGTGATATTTTTGTAACGTCAAGCATCTGCATAAAAGCTAAGAATTAAAAATAAAAACAAGTACATATTATATATATTTACAAGTTTATTACTGTTTTCAGTGTACCACAGATATCCTCTTTCATGACATGCACAAGATACAGTATACAAAATCATATTCAAACATGTGCCTGTCAATTCCTCTCTACTTGTGATTGCTTGTACTAATGTACTATCAATATGGATACACTACTTAAGTAGTCAGAAGCACTTTCAAATAAAATGTATGTAATATGTTATCAATGGTGAAATGAAAAGCATTTCATGAAATGCCATGTCCTCACTGCTATAAAAAGCTCAAACAAGCCACAGACACTACAATAACCTGTTCTAGAATTAATATACTTTCTCTTTTAAATGACAAAGGTTGGAAATGAGATTCAAAGTACATTTCCTTATTATAAACAAAACATATTACCTAGAATGATCCATATAAATATATAGAAACAGCAATACATTAAACTCTGTTCTTACATGCAATCAAATTTACAGGTACATATGGTATGCATGCATGACTGTGCATGTTCACAGAAATGCTCTTCAGAAGCACAGGATATAAGATTGAAGGAAAAGAATTTAACATGTACAAACTAGAGTTAAGGATTCATAAAAACATGATTTTCACCATATACATTCTCTCATAACAACTCCAATACTCGTATTCTCAACAATTGAAATAAAATAAAACAACACCCCCCTGGATCCCTCTAAACACTTTATCGAGTGCTAGTGTTAAATTGCATGAAATAAGAGGCAGTGGGGGGATTTGTGTAGACTTCCTTATCCAAGAAATCTATGTGTCCTTTCTGTTCCTTTGCAAGACGGCGATTTTCCTCGGCTTGTTGACGTTCTAGTTCCCTGCGTTTGCGCTCCATCTCGCGTTCCATTAGCATACCTGCCCGGGCATTGGCATTCTGCTGACGTTCCCATTCCTCTTGTCTTAGTTTTTCTTCCTGATTTGCCCTCTGAAAAGTTTAAGAAATTTTTTTCCATCTTTGTTTAGCTAATCTCAGGATTTGCACAACATAAACCAATTCAATAGTAGTAAAATCCAATGAAGGGATGAATGCCATGACATCAGAAAATAAATACTTGATGTGAACAATAACAAAAGCACTATGGCTAAATATAAAATCTCACCTCTTTCTCTTGCCTCTGAAGTTCTTGTTGCTTTCTGACAGCCTCAATTTGGGCAGGGGTCATTCCCTTCCAACGGTCAGTAATGACCCTGTGGGGCCCAAATGCACTTTGTGCCACTGATGGATTCTCAGTAAGGACATCTCCAAACACATGATTGGCAATCTCTGTCATGTTATCATCCAGTTCCTGCTGTTTCCTTAACCTATCCTTCTCATCTCTTTCTCTTGCCTAAAAAAAGTAAAAAAAATTATCAGTGTCCAAGTGCCAGTACTTTATTTGGTTTAAAATACCTCTACTGTTAAAAGAATGAGACATTTATATTTACTAAATTAGATTATTTTCATAGCTTTGTCACTTATTGTATATCACAATAAATAATTCCAAGATCGCCCTGAAACAGCGACTCCGAAGTTCATGGCTATCAAAATTTGTCATACTAGCTGACACAAACATGATTTTATCAACAATGCATTTGCAAGTGTACGCAGACAAACTTATGCATTCTCACACTATGTCTACTGCAGTTGACTGAATTTAATGATGTGTCGACTGTTGCGACATATTTTTCAGCGGTGAAGTTCAGTGAGACAATGGCTAAAAGAGTTCACATTGATCCTGGACTTCAATTCTATGAACTAGCCTCGTCAGAGTTATCAACAAGTCACGATCATCCACTACATACCATTTGTTCATAATACGGTCATGTACTTGTATATATACAAGATTATTTTTGTGTCAGGATGATCTCCCAACAAAATAACATTCTTGCAATATCAACAGTACTTGATGTTTAAATCACCTGATTGATCACTTCTTTGATCTAATTTCTTAACACCAAAAACAAAATTTACAAATTTTTACTTTACCAGGGCATTGTTGTAATCCTTAGTGGCCACATTAATTGCTCTCCTACAGTCCTCTTCTGCTTTAGCTAGTTCCATCGCCCTCTGATCTAGTTCCTTCATTTTCAGGTCATACAGCCTATCCGCTGTGTTCTGGTTCCTCTCAGCTTGTTCCCTCTCCTCCTTTTGCTCCGTGGACCATTCCCTCAGCTGTTCCTGTTGGTACTTCCTTCTGGCTTTGCTATTTAGATCTTCACCTATAAAATAAAATCAACCAATCTGATTGTATCCTATATTTCCCAGCCATGGTTTATGAGTATGCTCCCATTTCCCTTTGCATAAAGAGGGAGGGGATCAAACTTTTTCAATGTGATCTGTGACAATGCCAACTTTTTGTGTAAAAATTTCGACATAAATGTCAGGATCTGTTTTAAACATCACAAATAAACATTGATGGCCCCCAAAAATGCTATACAATTACATGACAAAAATTATAACAAACAAATCCTTTACTGTACCTTCAAATTTCTGTATACTTGACACGCCACATCTTGGATCATCGTCGCTTACTCTGGCTGGTTTGTCCTTTTTGAGGTAGTCTGGATCATACAAATCAAACTCTCTTCGACTATCCGGCTGTTGGTGCATCATGCGGAATTCATTCATTGCTCTGTTTAATTCTCTCATGTCTGCTTCTTGGCGCTTTTCTATTAACTGTGAGATTTTATCATTTCTTACGGCATCATTTGCTGTAAACGAAAGATTAAAGTGACATAAAGATATGCATATTTCACTGCTTTGTTGATTGCTAATTCCATACAAACATTTATTTCTTGTTTTCTAATTTCAGATTAGAGCATACTTAAGAACATTTCATTTGATAAATGTTTAGTCTCTTTTCCTTTCATAATCTTTAATACTTTGTTTTCTAATTGCAATCAATGGCATAATCATGTTATTCGCACCGCAGTTTATTCCGTAATATCCCCCACCATCCCCCACCACTACCCACAAGGTTGTTTTAATTTATACTTCTTTCACCGGTGCCATATTTGAATGTTTTGAAAATTTGCATATTCCTATAGTAATTTAACGGAATAAACCAAATTTAAAGAGCAAATAACTCTTACTAAAGGAAAAATAAATCTTACACTTTATCGCGCGGTGCGAATAACATGATTATGCCCAATCAATATCAAATGAAGACATGTTATTGTGATAACTGGTATATATACCAAATGCTATTTCTCTTTTCCTCTCATAGTCCTCGTGTTGTTTCTTGTCCTGGACTTGCTGATCAATTGCTTGTGTGTCAACCTATAATTGCATAAATTCAAATTGAGGATATAATTATGGTATATTATAAAAGTTAGCTGCACTATATATCCACCCACCCACCCCCCCCCCCCCCCTTTCCATCTTTTTGTAAATACTTGTGATATATATAGTATTTGTATACCATGTTTATAACTGTTGATTAAATAATTCATAGCATATCAAAACATACGGACTCTATATCTCACATACTATAAATTTGGTGGTCCCTCAAGAAAAGGGATATGGCTTAAATTTCACAAAATAGACAAATGAAAACAAGCTTACCCCGATTGTTCTACACTTTGCGTTGAAAATTCTCGATTTTCTCTCCTCCTCCATACGCCGGCGGCGATCAATAGCCGCGGCTTCTTTGTAATCTACTGGTAAATCTAATTTGTACATCTTTCTTCCTTCAGCAAACGACAGGAACCACAAGATGTCTGTATGTCACTCTTCCTGCAAAGCGTTGTCAAGTTTACGCCGTTGTTAACCGGAAGTTGACATGCTGCGGACCTACAGTGTAGAAAATATATTCAATCAGATTAAATTACATTTTATGCTGTAAATACAGGTATATATGTATGTTTATATTTTTCTGTTTTGTTATAAGAAAAAGAGACTCCATAACTGATTTTATTTATTTAAAACTTATACTTTTACTGCTGACGAGAGATTTGCCGATCCCGATCAATATTTACCATAATTATGTTGATCGCCGCGCCGGTGAGATGGAGTCAAGTCAACTCGTACCCTGACCGACTCGTACCCAGGTCAACTCGTACCCAATAGGTCAACTCGTACCCAAATAGTAAAAGTCCCAAGAATCTGGTTACGAGTTGACTCCTCCTCTTCAACTGATGACAACTCGTACCTAAGCGATATGTCACTTATATGCGCATAGATATATTGCATTATGGGCAGATTCTTGGGTACGAGATGACTTTTGTCTTTTGGGTACGAGTTGACCTATAATGATAATTAAAGATACTGAATTCAACATATTTTTAAAAAGATAGATAATAGCAAATAAAACCATATGATACTTATGCAGAATCCCGAAGAGAATCACGGAGAGAGAGAGAGAGAGAGAGAGAGAGAGAGAGAGAGAGAGAGAGAGAGACTTTGAAATTTAAAAGGTTCAATTGTACAGTATGATACATCGTTTTTATATTTATTCCTCTTAAAGATATATCATAAATTTTATAAGATATCTTATAAAAGTTATACGATATGTTCTAAAGTTTATGAGCTATATTATATATGTTTTAAGATATATCTCATAAATGAATTTGTATATATATTTATAAAGTATTATATGAATTTACTTTTATCAGATATTTTATAAAACATATTAGATGTCTTGCATGTATCATAAGATGTCCCAAAAGGTTTATGAGATATCTTATAAAAATTCATTTATAGAATAGATAAGATAAGTTTATTCCAATGTTGGGCCCAGAGGGCATAACAGTAAGACAGTTTATAAAGACGGAAATTCAAAAAAGAAAGAAAGTTTACAACATTAACTACAGGTAGCAATTCATATATGTATGTACTTGTTTCCCCAACATGCTGCATCCACATGCAGTTTACAGTCTATGTAACCTGTAGTTAATGTTGTAAACTTTCTTTCTTTTTTGAATTTCCTTCTTTATAAACTGTCTTACTGTTATGCCCTCTGGGCCCAAAATTGGAATAAACTTATCTTATCTTATATTATCTTATCATAGACTGCAAACTGCATGTGGATGCAGCATGTTGGGGAAACAAGTACATACATATATGAATTGCTAATCATGTATATATACAAGTAAATGGACAGTATTAGTATTATACCAACATACCTAACAATTAACATATGAATAATAAACTATAATGATTTTTTGCAGTTTTAAAGCATCACTTCTTTTTCTGAAAGTTTGCACTAAATATTCACTCAATTTGACAATTACTGGTTTGTCTTCATTAATCATCAACCAAGTAAATTTGTCCTTATTTGTTAGATAGATAAAAATTTTGTTGAGCTTGTATATACCATTAAAAAACATATTTCTCTCTTCAACATAGAATGGACAATCAGTAAGGAAATGAAATTCATCTTCAACACAATTAAGGTTACATAATTCACATATTCTTTTGTTTCTTTCTAAAGAAATCTTCTGGCCAGAATTGGTTTTTGTAAATTCATATCTTCCTCTTTCAATTCGAAGGTCATATGCACTAATTCGAAATCTACATAGAGTTTTTCTTAATTCTAGGGATTCTAAAAATATATAACTTTCCATAGTAAAGTTTTCTTTATACGAAAAATATGTTGTGAGTTTTCCTGATTTCTGACCCTCTTCACGCCGTTTTGACCAGTAAAGTAAATATTGTTTCCGTACCTGATTCTTCATTTGTTTTTTGAAAAATGAGAATTTGAGATTTTTACAATTGGGTACCAAAATGCCCATTTTTTCCTTAAATTAATTAACGTTTTTGTACCAACAATTTATATTATATGAATTCAGATTGATATTCTCTTGATAAGCACTGTATAACGGGGATGATTCTGGGCAAATCTCAAGTCTATGCCAATATAGTAAAATACTTTGGATTATAGAGCAGAACATAGGATATCTACCCAATTCAGAGATTATTGCAATATTAGTACTTCTTTTACCGGCACCCATGCAGTAGATGTTTACAAAACTTAATATTCAGGTTTTCTACCTCCCAATTTTTAAAGATATCATATAAATATCTGTCTTTTTCCAGCATGCGTGTTGAAAGTGTTCCCCATATCTCGCAGCCATACAAGGCGATGGGTTTTACCATATGGTCAAAAAGAAAAATGTTTTAATTGGTGGATCGATAGATTTGATGTCTTTTTAAAGTTTGAATGAGGCCTTAAGAACTTTATTGTATAGATCAGATTTTGCTTCCTTGAATGAACCACAGGAGGATAATATTACTCCTAGATATTTATATTTGTTAGTACATTCAATACATATGTTACCGAACACAAAAGTTTCTTTAATTAGGTGTCCGCTTTTATTAAAAATGACTACTTTTGTCTTATTGGTATTAAATTCTAAGCACCAATCGTTGCAATATTTTTCAAGTAAGTTTAGTTTGTTTTGTAGTCCATTTTGGTTTTCTGAAAGCAGTACAAGATCGTCCGCATATAGAAGAGAGGTGATTTTCTTTCCAGAAAGATTGACATAGCCAATGGTTTCTTCATCCAGTAATTTAGAAAAATCGTTCAAAAATATTTATAAAATATTTGGGCTTAAGACATCACCTTGTCGGACTCCTATCTTTGGTGGTGTATATGGAAGGGTTAACTTGTTCCCTACTTTTTATTATGTTTAATATACAAGATATCTTATAAAGTGTATGAGATATGTTATATAGTTTAGAAGATATCTTATATTTTTTATGAGATATCTTATAAACTGTAATTATAAATTACAATGTATATGAGATATCTTATTTGAAATTTATTGGATATCTTATCAAAGATAGAAGATTTTTCATAAATTATATAAGATATTTTTGTAAAGGAACAAATATAAATATGGCATGCCATACAAAATCACTGAGCTCGAGACAAAGTCAAATTTTCTCGGGACTCGCACTTCCCAGTGATCTGTGTACATGTATAGGTTGGTCCAGCTTAAATACCGAGAATAAATAGAGGAAACTGAAAAGTTCTGTTTGGTGTGGAGTGGTTTTTTTTTTAATCTATAAAACTAATTAAAAGTCAAAAGATTATATTTCTATGCTCCCGTAATCACGGGCAATTTCATCGTTTGGGGTCGAATTTACTAAATTTTGTGTGGGGCCGCCTTGATGCCCCAGTGGGTCCAGGGGGCGAAGCCCTCGGAAGCTCTTGGATTTTACAGGTTTTATTGGGCCTGAATTATGTCTCCTATTTAGTCCTTTGTACTATTTTCTATCATTTTTATAAGGTGAAATTTTGGGAAAAATTAAGTTCTGGAACCAAGACGTAAAGTAATTCAAGAAATCAAAATATTTTGTCATTTATTTCTCCGGGAGTGGAAGAAATTATTGCTTCTTTTATTGTTGAGAACATTTTTCTAAACAAGATACAACGATTCACCTTAAATTTGAAAAAAAATTAAGGTGACTTTAAAGTCGTCCCCCCCCTTAGATCCGTCACTGTTTCCTGCACACGTGACAAGACCTTTCTTTCGGTACCAACATTTTTAGACCTTGCAACCTTCACCTGGGGGTTGATGAACTAAATTAACATGGGTCATAACTATTGAATAACTTGTATGAAAGAGCTCTCATATTTCACATGTATATTTCTTATGACAAGACCTTTCTTAGGAACCAGAATCACTATATGCTACCATACGGAGGCATCAGTAATTCACAACTTTAGACATCTTATTTGATAAAAACAATATAAAGTTTTCTACACTTCTTATGTTACAATGAGTATTTGTAGATTAATTATCAACGTTATATCATATTTTTTTGTTGTTCAAATGTCCAAAGCATGTCTGACTGGTATAGAGAAACACCCTAATCCGCTGGTAGGTAGCAACGTTTAAATTAAAAGACAAGGAATATAGTTATGGTGGATAATTTTTATCAGGCACGTAGAATATTTTTATGTGCTAAAATACTGTACACAAATTAAATATTCTAATAATTTTAACAGTGCTCAAAAGTTGTAAAGCAACATTCTAATACAATATTTATACATGTAGTTGACAGAACATCTAACATCGCGTTATACAGGTTGTAATATATATAGATCTATATAGCATATGTCTCATATAATATGGAGCGTCAAATTAACATAAACTCAAATAAATGAAGATATCTTCAATCATTTGGAGCTATCATTAATTCATTTGCATGATGAGCGCACAATTCAATTTCAATTCGCGCATTAATTGAATTGATGATAGCATTAATCAGTCTTCAAATGAATTGATAATATCAATAATTGAATTAATGCGCGCTACATATTGATGCGCGCACTAATTAAATAATTAATGAGAGCAATAATTGAATTGATGAGAGCAATAATATTTCAATTATTGTGCGCAATAATTGAATTAATGATATCTTCAAATCTTCAATTACAACTAATTGAGTTTATATTATTTGGCGCTCCACGTGTAATACTCATAGTAGGGTATATTGTGTGCCGAACTACATCAGTGTACCAAATTCATGAAAACCTGATATATACCTTTCAATTCTAGTTTTGTTTTTCTCAGAGACAATTCAATTTACTGACGACACCATTCATATACACATGTGTCATAAATACAGCAAAAACAAAAAAATGAAAATGAAATAATCTGAACATGTAGTTTTAAATTTTCTGGTTATTATGAATGATATATAATTAAGAAATAAAAATCACACAAATCTGCTGGTGATTGTTCTAGCACCATTGATTCATAGGTAACATGTTATCGCGGAACCTTTGCCGTTTAAATAAACAATAATTTCAAATTTCGTTTTAAACGTCGTCGTCTTATGTAATCGGGATCGGGATACAACAGGAAAAATAATAGGACGCCATCTATGCGCGCTAAAATGTTTACTGTGAAAATGAAAACAAATGAGGAAAATTGACTTGTAAATGATTGCATGCAGGATATATTTCATCGAATAGTGTAATTGAACAATTAAACAATGGCGGGATACCTTAAGTACATCGAAGTAGACAATTTTAAGTCCTACATTGGACAACAAAGAATTGGACCCTTCGATCGCTTTACTGCAATTATTGGACCAAATGGATCTGGTATAAAATATGCATATTATTCTCGCTTTCATATGTATTTCATCATTTATTTGAACCATACATATGGTAGATATGTTGATGGAGTTACCGTTGGAGCGAGCGCAGCTAGATGTATATGTCATAATAAGAGCAGGTCCAGAGAAATTCCTCGAGGAAGTGTTATTAAACTATGGACTAACACAGTATTGCATACAAATAGGCAAATATAATTACTGTCTACCTAGCCCAGGGATGATGGGTTTGGACTCCTATTTATGCATGTCAGATATAGTCGCTATGGACAGAAAGGGGGGGGGGGTGTATTGTACTATAAATTGCACAATATAGTTTAATAAAAATCATCAACAATCTCTATTTCAAAGTAAAGTGATAGTAAAACTGAAATATATCTATATGAAATAGATTTATCTTATGTTGCGTTATACTGATACTAGAATTAAACTGATCATTTGATGTTAATTGTTTTCATAGTCATGTTCAGGAACAAATTTCTCTGTCACAGTATTAGTGACATGGTAGTGGCAAGGTTGATTTTTATCGTGTGGGTATACTAAACTTGACCTTCAACTCCTAATATAGGTCCCCCATTGCTTCAATTATATTATGACATCAAGATGAGGCCTTAAGTGTTTCTCATTTAATTGCTATGGTATTACAATTTGTTATACATTAATGCAGCACACTGCAGGGGACCACAAAACTAGAATAAAATTAATAATGATAATCTACACAGGAAGGTTGACTTTGCGAGATTATTTATGATGGACTTTTAGTTTTAGAGATTGTGACCAAAATAATTTCTTGTCAAGTGTGCAGCTTCAGCTTGGCTTTCAGATGAGCCAGGACTAAAAGGAAGATATACCTAACTTGCTTAATTGTTTGTGAATTTATTCAGATAGAGGCATGAAAATGTACTGGATATGTAACCAAATAAAAATAACAAATCTTGAAATGATTTGAAAGAAAAGTAAAACTAATTAATTAGGGGTGAAACGATGCATCGCGATGTAGTGGTCTCGATTCGATGCTCGATTTATTCGGGGTCTGTTTCGGTTCGATACAGTTCTAAAATCATAGCACACATTGCTCTTCATAACACAGTTTCTGATTAGCCAATTGAATTGAAAATTGCCCAATCAACATACGAGTAAACTTTGCTGTATCAAAATGGACGCAGTCGATTTGAAAAGTGCACCCCAATGTATAAATCCTGGGTATTGCGACATTTCGGCTTTAGAACAAGTGATAAGAGTGTTGCTCTATGTTTAACGTTTTTACATTATGTAGAATTTATTTGGAGAGAGCAATAAATACAACGAAACATAAGAAAATCTTAGCATTAAAAAGAATTTGGTACATGCTATTGTATCGAATCGAAAATCATCGAATCGAGAAGGTACTGTATCGTTTCACCTCTAATATTAATCATTAATGTTTTCGTGTGCTGAGCAGGTGAGCATAATGAAGACATACAGATGATATTGTGATCGTTCTAATTAGGCTTAGGGGATGCATGAAAGATGTTTAATGCAAAATCTGAGTTATTTTCAAATTTGCAGGTAAATCTAACTTGATGGATGCCATCAGCTTCGTACTTGGAGAGAAGACATCTAATTTGAGAGTCAAGAGAATGAGTGTTAGTATTTGGTATTCACAGAAAATAATTGCAAATAGTTTCATGCATTTTAGCTTATTGATTTGGGACACCAATATGGTACAAGATTGAGAGGACTTGGGCAGTGCCTGCTGTCCGATCCTTTTATGATTTATCAAAATTAAATAGCGTTTAAACACAAAACTGTTGGTAATAACTCAATTTGATTCAAAATTGTTTCCATCATTTTAATGATACAGTATCAACATTCATACTGCATGTCACAATTTTGCATATTAATGACTTACTGTGCTGTTTGTTTTTAAATCTTGTTCAAAGCAGGTATCTTATGCTGTCATACATATTGTGTGAACAATAGCCTGTTATGTACCAAATCTAACATTTCTGGTGACTACACCTAAAATTGTGTTTTATTCAGTCATTCCGACAAGAAAATTTATTTTGACTGGTGAAATTTATTAGCAAATTGTCCCATGGATAGTTTTCTCTTTGTTGAGCCTTGAGATATATATACAGGATTTAAAATTTGCAACAAGCTACAGGGGAAAACGAATCATTGTCCAACTTGGGGGGGGGGGGGGGGGGTTAATTTTGTTTTTATGGAATATTTCTAGGAGGTTTTAATAGTACATAAAAGTACTGTTGCTAATGCAGGGGGTTTGTTCAATTAACAGGATTTGATTCACGGGGCTCCCGTGGGGAAACCAGCAGCCAACAAAGCCTCAGTGACTGCTGTGTACGTGAACTCGGCAAACGGAGATGAAACACACTTCACTCGGGTCATCCATGGTTCTTCATCAGACCATAAAATCAATGGAAAGGTACTGATTAAAGCATTGTCATATTGTCGTTTTTGTGTAAGTTAGTATTACAATGTTGTGTTGTTGTTGATTACATGTTGGATGTTGTGAAAAGAGCACAGGAGTCAGCAATTTTATCAATAAAGTAGAAATATATGAGAAATGGGCATCAATACTACCACTGAGCTTCGCTACACTTGTGAAGCACATTGGTAGTATTTATGCCCATTTCTCATGTATTTCTACATTAATGATAAAATTGGTGACTCCTATGAAAAAAGTAATAGCTAGAGATTGTCAAATGCTATTCTGCATGTACATGTATAGTTGAATGTGTTGATTAGAGATTATTTGTGTTTGTAATTATCAAATATGCTTACGATTTGTAGACAGTGTCTGCCCAAGACTACGCCAATGGTCTGGAAAAGATAGGCGTTCTTGTCAAGTCCAAGAACTTTCTGGTGTTCCAAGGCACAGTGGAAAGTATAGCTATGAAGAACGCAAAAGAAAGAATGGTCATGTTTGAAGAAATTAGCAGGTACCTTTTTTTGATGATTACAACAACTATATTTCAAGTACAAATTTTCAGTCACCTTGTCACACAGTGTATTAAGTCATTATCACTAACTTGGTAACCATAATTATCTTGTATTTGTAATATTGATATAGAATTATGGAATATCAATAATTCGAAAAAAGATGTATTGATAGTTTCGTGAAGTCTGTAGGATCTTCAGGGAAAGTTGTTTAGTTGGATGTTTAGGATTATGTAGCATAATCAGGAGCTTGGAATACACAGAGTGGTCACTAGGAGTTTCTGCTGGACTTGTGATGTATGAGCAGCTCGAGTCCCACAAAAATTTGATGAGTCCCCATCAAAGGCTGATGAGTCCTTTTTGTATAAGATATTTTAACATTTAAACAGGAGCTAGCAATTTAAACAAATTACAGAATTTGAAATGACATATTTGGGTTCTTACATATATGTACATTTACATAGCATAATTTATTTCCTGCTGTCATCATGTGCTTACTTCAGGGGTTGATATTCTTTTTTACGTACTAGTAAATATGGGCTTGTGAAATTTGAATTGTTGGTAGCCCATTTGGCTACTTGGTGTAAAGAACTAAATTTAATCCTTGAAAACAGGGAAGAAGCACCAGCTCTGTAGGTTTTGGAATAACTCGAGTTTAAATGTAAATTTGCACAGAACATTAAGTGTGACTTTTGTGTATTTAGATCTGGTGAACTTAAGGAGGAGTATGACAAAGCTAAAGCAGAGATGAACAAAGCGGAGGAGGATACTCAGTTTAATTATCACAAGAAGAAAGGTATTGCTGCCGAAAGGAAGGAAGCTAAAATGGAAAAAGATGAGGCAGAGAGATATCAGCGACTGAAAGAGCAAATGGTAGGGGTCTTTTCAAAAGTTGTTAAATAGAACATTAAAGGGGACACCCAGGCATATATGATTTTCTTATGAAAGTGTGA